>NW_018165653.1:141434-175364 GCF_001263595.1 Phalaenopsis equestris | reverse complement strand
TTATAACTGTACATATCCACCTTTCGTGAGAAAAAATCACTTTAGATGTTACATATAAAAATACATTAAATTATGTGATATTTGTGTAAATTTACCAATAAATTAATGGGAAATTAACATTCCCGAAAATTTCATATTTACATACAAAATATTTTGGTGTTTTTAAAATTACAGATGAAAATATGTATTTATTTTTTAAAAATAATAATAATATTATTTTTATATGATATTAAAATAAAACTTTGAGGGTGAGATATGAAAATACAAAATAAATACATATTTATGTGCTATGTACTACCAAATGAAAAATAATAATAAAAAAAATCAAATTCTATTTAACTCTTTGGATAGTACATGGCCACTATCCGGAGTTGAGCAGTTCTTGGGAGAGAGAGGAGGAAATTCAAAAAAAATATTACATCAGGATGAGAGTCTAATAGTAGAACGACACGTGTTAAGTGAGCTACATAAATTTCAATACTAATCAATTTCAGAGGAGGCTCACTTGTATCTTACGTCTAAAGCAAATTACGTTTTGCACTGATCGTTCTAATCATTTTCTCACAAGTCGGAAGACTCGAACGTGCATCTCCTGACCTTTTAATTGTGGTTCGCTCTTGCTCTTCTAGCCAAATCCGGGAGATGGATTTGGCTCCGTCTTCCTTCAATCTGAGAACTCTACTCGCTCTACCAGCCAGATGTCACTGATCACTCTAGAGCAACTCCTCCGCGAGGAGGAGGAGGTGGCGGGCAAGGGAGGGGCTTCGCGCTTCTCCGATAAGCCCCGAGAGATCGATTTATACAAGGAGGAAGGTCGAGAGATGATGATCGACGCGGCTAGCAATGGGGTTCTGCCGCTTCTGCATCAGCAGATGATTCTGACTGAAAGCAGCGGAGAGGATCTCGAGGTGAAGGCCCCGAAGAAAAGGGCAGAGACGTGGGCGCAAGAAGAGACACGAGGCCTCATTAGTTTGAGGAGGGAGATGGATAGGCTGTTCAATACCTCCAAGTCTAATAAACATTTATGGGAGCAAATCTCCGCAAAGATGAGGCATAAAGGATATGATCGGTCGGCAACAATGTGCACGGATAAATGGCGGAATTTACTCAAGGAGTTTAAGAAGGCCAAGCATCAGTATCGGAGTGGTGGAACTGTAAAGTTGCCTTATTATAAGGAGCTCGACGAGTTGCTCAAGGATAGGAGCAAGAACGCAGCTTCCAAGAATCCCATGCCGTCCAAGGTTGATTCATGCTTTCGCTTTTCCGAAAAAGGTACGATTCATTGTTTTTTTGGTTCCCTCGAAAATATTCATAAGGTTAAATTTAGGAGTTCTGACAATCAGAAATGTTCTTTACCTGTTTGCTTGTACTGTTTTGATCGTTCAAAACTAATATCTGCTGCGTAAAGAGATTTTTTATTTTAACTGTGTAAGACTTGAAATGTTGGGGAAGTATTTTGATCGAGAATTTTTATTTAACTGTGTAAGACTTGAAATGTTGGGGAAGTTTTTTGATGAAAGCCTATTCTACACTGGAACCTTCATTATCTGTATCGTTCGTAGTGTCTGCCTCCTTAAATGGTCAGTCTTAATTGACATTTCTATGAAGTTATAGTGATTTGAATTTTCATATTAATATTTTTTTGCTAGTAAAACGGTCGGCTTTGGAAAATCAAGCCTCAGTTTTTGTGAATCTTAAAATTGTTCAACTAAATTTGATAAATTTGCGAGAAATATTTTTCTGTAATTGTTAAAGATCGATCTATATGAGCTATCTTTGATTTCTAACGGGAAGGAAATATGCATAATGACTCCCATGAGCTTGTTTGTTCTCTTAACAAAGACTAAGTTGGGCCGAATAATATTTTAATGCTTTCTTTTGATTTCTTTTTCTCCATTTATTTTTTGAGGATTGCTATATGAGGAGTTAATCTATTTGTGCAAATTCTTAGTAGAACTTTCTACTCTATGTTAGGTATGTCCAATACATTCAAATATTTTCACTATTCTTATTTTCAATAGTTGTAACTACCATAAGTCTATCTTATGTAAAAAATTCTAAATCCATTCTTCTTAGTTTCAGACCTCGTTCATCTTAACATCCTCATTTTATTAGTATAAAATTTGCTTTAAAGTCTTAATAATGTTATCTTATCTCATAATTCTTTCAGTGCATTTTTTAATTGTACTCACCCACCTGCATTTTAGAAGTCATATTCTCATCTATATCCCATCTCCTTTGATTATTGGGCTGTACAGCATAAATTCATATTGCTTGGAAAGAACTCTTTTGGAGATTTGATATCCATATAGACCTTCAAATTGTTATTCGTTGGTCATTCATGCATCATCTGAAGGAGTTTCACCTTTCCGCTTGAGCAAAACATGAGCTCAACAATTTTCCAAGTATCACTTCTGTTGAATCCAAGTAGGTTGGTGGAATTTGGATGATGAGGTTTGTCAAAGGAGCAATTATAAGGGAAATCTCTGTTGTAAAAAAATTGATAGAGAATCCTTGAAATGATAAAATATTTACATTGTTAAAAAATACCTTTTTAACATATTATGAGTCACTTTAAAATATAAATATTCAAACTAATTTTCTTGCTTATCTAGAAGGACCACAAATCCTTGTAATTTTTCATATATAATTTATGCAAAACACTTTGGAGGTACACAAATTATAACAAAGTTACTTTCGTTATACTTCAAGTACTTCTCTTAATATTCATGGCATCAAAATTTTCACATTGTACATGCTTCTTTAACTTTATGTTGTAAATCACATATTTATTGTGCAAATCAGACATCTAAATTAGAACATATATGTGCCATTAAAGGAGCAAGATCAATTGGCTTTCTGCATTCCTTATTTGAAGGAGTCAGATGGTATCTTGCCCATAGATTTACTTATTATCCTATTGTATTCAAATTTAGTTGTAGAAAGACGTTGATTCAATTATCTAAAGCTTATTCCATCAAGACACCCTAATAGATTGTTGAGGCCTTTATTTAGGCCCCGTTTGGGGCAGCTTATAAGTGCGGGCGGGTCTAAAGCTTATTCCATCAAGACACCCTAATAGATTGTTGAGGCCTTTATTTACTCTTAGTTTGACTATTACTTTGAGGGTGGAAGGTTGATGAAAACTTAAAAGATTATCACCCATCAATTATTTTGAGATTAGAAATGTGCAACAAATTTGACATTTTTATTGGATGCTATGGTCTTGGGCGACCAATGTAATACTGTTATAGGATTTTTAGAAGGTATTTAAGAAATGGACTTTGTGGAGACGTGATTGTGGAATAGTGAGAGAAGACTAATATGTGGTGTGGGCGTTACGGTGTTTAGAAGTGATTACGAGGATAAAGCTGCTTTTGGACAACAGGTTTGACATTGTTGGTAGATATCCTGGCTGCAAACAATGGAGAAAATTATGAATCGGCGACATTCAGGCGGTGATGAGGTTCAACTTTCTATTCTTGTGCAAGATTCAAACACATTGCTTGCAAAAAGAAAGGATACAACACTTCAAAGAATATAAAACAAAAAATATAATACCCAAGATACTCAAATCAAAACCTAGCCACCTCAAGCAAATAAATGCAACATATAAATAGTCTTCTATTAGCAAATAACATTAATTAGAAATAAAGGAATCCGGATAAAGTTGGGCTGAAATTGCAAACAAAAGATATCTTGGGTGGAAATCATTGTGCGTGCCGTTGTCGCGGGTTCTTTTGCAACCATGCGAAAAAGTTCGGAACTCGCGAATGGTGAAATTTCATAGAAACGAGTTGTGGGATCCTGAAAGTTTCACACTGTAGCTAATAAAAAAATGAGTATTTCATTTTTTCTCTATTTTGCCTTCTGTTATTTGAGCTCACTGGATAGGGAATTAGGAATTTTGAATTAAATTGAATGATTAGTAATATTAACATGGATTAAATGGCCGAATTCACCTAAAATTTTAAAGCTAACACATGATAGAGTTTCGAACATGATTTACTAAAATATGAAATGTCATAATTCTTCCATGTTTGACACTACCATTGTTATCTATCAACTAAAATGTAACCTTTGAGACTCAACAACACCTTTTATGGTCAAGATTTCTCCTCTCTTCTTTGCCATATCAGGCTGTAATTTTGATTTAAAAAAAAAAATTCTGATTATATACTCTCATATTGTGATTTGAACATTTTACTTCGCTGTTTCTAAGCAACAAGCATAGGTTCTTTACTTTCTTTTATGTGAATGCAAACTAAAAATCCTGGTTTGTGTTTACTCTTTTCCTGAAATTTTTATGATTTTCATGACACACTTTTTCTCTTTCATTGTAGGTCTTGATGGTGCTAGTATTCGATATAATTCTATAGAAGGCATCTAACTAATTTTGTTGTGCATTAGAAAACATCATTTTTTATTTAAAATTTGTTTTCACTTTTAAGGTATGGAATTTTGAAAGTTTATAAATGTAAAATGTCTTTGCCTTTTTTTTAAAATCTAGTAAAACAATTTATTGATTTGTTTCGGATATGGAATATTTTCTTTTTTTCTCTATGGCTTATTATGGACCTGTTGAATTTGGTAATTTTGTTAGTTTAGCTGGGCAATGAAAGTAACGAGGTATTACAACATTTTCATTATTTCCAATTTGATATGTTGATAGACCACTAGCCGACCAGTGCATACGTTTGCATCAACTTTTACTCTTATTCTCAGTCACTTGTCGCAGACAAAAAGTTCCACATCGGCTAAGTGTAGGGCCGAAAAGCAGTATTTATGTCCTGAACTGCCCACCACCCCTAAGAGTTCTTTTGGGAGGTGACACACTGTTTAGTATGATGCTAGCAGTGATATTCTGAAAAAGCATCCGTCATAGTTGTTTTCAACACCATTATGCTGTTTTTGGTGAGCAAAAGCATGTTGTATCGGACCACTAAGTCAATGCGGTAATTTTGATACCCTTTTAGGCTCGAGTAACATGTAAAAAAAGAACATGTGACATTTAGTTGTGGAAAGTTGTTTGGCATGTAGATGTAACCAAAGTACTCTTTCACAAATGAAACAGATTCACTCTCAAATCCTTCTTGTCATCATCATGTCTCCTATAGGTGGATTCAAACGGGTTTCTTATTTATATGGAAAGATAAAGATTTTCGATAGAAAGGTAACGAAACTGATACGCTTGCGCCTCCCTCTCACAAAGGAACAGTGCAACTACCATCCTTGCAGAAGACCGGTCTGGACTGGCTAGACAAGTCAGACCTACCGACAAACTGGCCCAGCCTTTGGAGAGAGCAATAAGAGAAGATGAAAGATTACCTTGATATGCTAGAAGACTCAAAATATTATCCCAAAAGCCTTCGGAGATCTTCAAGTAGTTCATTGTTGAATAGACTATGTTCATGAGGTTTATCTTTGATGTTGTGTTTGCTTGATTTTTCCTATCATCTTTGAGTTTGTTGGGCTTCCAATGTGAAAGATCTCCATAAATTTTCGAACACAAGCTTCTTACAATGTTCACACCACAGTCTGTTCTCTTTGGTTTGTTTTCCTGAGTTGATTTGTGAGTGTATAAAACTGAGTTGTCAGGATTTGATGTAGTGGGATAACCTACCATCATTAGTTTCTTCATGCTCTATTCCCTTCGTAATCCAACAAAGACTTCATGAATTGCGGAAGATGTTTGGTTCCCATGATTCTTCTGACTTCATTTAATTTTTTGTTGATTCCTAGAAAGAACTTGAAGGTTTTCTTTTGTCCAACAATGATTTTGCAAAGAGAAGAGTCTTCTGAGCACCTTCATGTGTATGTTTAATACCTATCTAGTTGGAGTTAATATTTGGAGCGAGTTTTGAAGTATTGAGTAAAATTCAGCTTACTCTGTCTCAATGTAATCTAGTTTCAATTTCAAACAACTTAGAGATTTGTTGTAAACATTTGAATAGGTTTTTCTTGTGGCATCCCGGATTTCTTTTATTGTTTTGCACAGGGGGAAGTTTTTTTCAATTTATGTGGTCATAGAGTTGACAAGACAAGTCATGACATGACCATGTGATATTCAATCTTCCATTTCCGATGTTTAGACGCAGAAATTTATATTGCAAGATTTACCTCAGGAGTGACAATTTTTTCTTTTACCACAGATGTACATGAAAACAAATTGAGACTATTAGGGAAGTTGCTGCCATGCAGTTTTTGTTTGGTGATGTAGGAAGAGATTTTAGATGTTGTAGAATCAAACATCTTAGGTTCAGATTCAGAAGTAACTTCTGAAGAGGAAGGAGTAGCTTTCATGCCGTATTTGATCATGATAAGGCGTCGACAAGGAGTTTCACTCGGAGAAATCAGCAGTCGGTGAACACAAGATTTATTCTGGAGAGACAGATTGTTTGTCGCCGACACAGAATTTCCACTAAAGAGAAACTATCTATCATCGATATATGATTTATACTTGAGAGAGAAACTGTCTGTCACTGACATGGGATTTGTAGTAGAGAGAGAAGCCATCGTCGCTGACACAAGATTTGCTCTAGAGAGAAATTGTCTGTCATCAGCACAAGGATTTCCACTAGAGGGGAACTTTTTGTTGCTGAGATATAGATGTTGGTTTTGGAGAAGCTCAGGCTCGATTAGGTCCCAAAATTATTGTCGAAGAAGAGGTCGACGGTTGGGAGGTGGGAGTAACGCCTTCAGGGAAAGATCACTGGTAGGGAGGCAGTGACAATGAGAGCATTCGACGGGGGGCGTACAGGGACTGACAGCTACCCGTAGAGACTCTTACGGTGGAATGAGAGCTAGAGTTTGTTTACAAACTCTGATATCATGTAGAATTTAGGAGTAGCTTTTTTAAAGAAAAAACTCTCTAATTTTCTCATTTAACTAATACAAGCAATTAACAAATGCATATACAACTCATATTATCCCTCATACAATCAGAGGGAAATTCAAATCATCATGATAAGAAGGAAAGTAATTAAAACACAATAATGGATAATTAAGGAAGAATAATTTATCCCTATTAAATTTAGCAGTGGACCCATAGTTTCCTAAACTATGGGTGGGCCCATGAGGTCCACGGTTATTTGAATATCAATAAATACTATCATGCCCTATTATTTTTTTCAGGCCTATACCATTCATATATTCATATAGGCATACATGACTACAATAAATTAAGTCCAACTCAACTTCTAAGACTTTACCTTAAGAAGTGAACAATCGAGTTCTGCTTGCCATTTGTTCTTTTTTGGATGAATTTCTAATCTTCTAGATAGTAATGATTTTATTGTTGTACAACAAAGAGCCTGATGTAGGGCTCACGAGAGAAGAGCTGAACTGGTGGGAAAGTTGTTAAACTAGTCTAGCATTGGTCCGCAAGGTCCAATCTGACCTATGGTGGGCTAGGCTTTTTGCTCAAGGGAGGGGCCTCCCCTCCTAGCTATATACTAATATAAATACTTTTTTTTTGCTGATTAGGATTAGTTTTTGTTGAGTTTTTATTAGGACAGTCGCTGACGTCCCCCTTTTTTCTTATAGGGCTATATCCAAGAACATGTGGTATTCTGACTATATATTGCTCCGTGGTGTTGGCTATCTCCTTGCATTTTCCTCCCCTTCTCTTCTGACCAGCTTACTGTTGCCTTATAAGGCCGGCCCCCTTACTGCTGCAACCTTCCTGCAATGTTCCAGTGCAGGTTGTCGTCTCTACGACACCGCCCAAGTGCTATCACACTCATCCTGCTCGCTTCCCTGTTGCCGCCTCACTTCCCTCGCCCTACCTGCTCATAGCCAACCTCTTCCCGCACCTTGTCGGCGGCGCTGTCACCCTTGCCGCCTCCCCCCAACCCCCCCGCTGCCGCCTCTCTCTCGTTGCCATACCACTGGCTGCCCTGCCTCTGCCCTAGCAGGATATTCGTGTTTGTTGTGTTTTCTTTCTTGACTTAAGTCTTGTTTGTAACCTCTATAGCTTTAGTGTAATAAAATTTAATTTTCTATTTGATTTTGGGATAACTCCGATATCATTTGGTAACAGAGTTAGCGTCTAATACTCAACCCTATATCCACCTAAAATTTTTCTTTCTCAACCTACATCAGCCTTACACACCCCCTTCCACCCACCAACACCTAAAACTTAACCATGCCGTTAAGGACATAATCGCCGAAATTCTGATTGTGGGGAAATGACACAATGCTGTTTATGAGAAATCCACAAAGATGTGTTAAGGGATTTTTAGGGAAGATTTGCAGTGGGAAATCTGCCAACGACAACGGAGGCTTACCACTTTCGAGAGGAAGCAGTCTAGATGGGTCACTTGTAGAGCTGATTTGCTATATTGAAGAAATGTAGTGAATCTTTTCCACCATATTGATTCCAGGAATGCAGAACCTCTACCTTGAAGATTTGACCTGAATTATCTTAGAAGTTATAATTTTGAAGTACAATTGGATTTGTCCTATTTCAATGGCCACATGGATCCAAAGGAGTTCATTGGGGGGCTCTGGATCTTGAAACCTGTCTTTCATTGTCAGGACGTCCCACATGATGGAATGGTGAAGTTAGCAACCAATAAGCTAAAGAAAGGTATATTATTTTGGTGGCAAAATCTGAAGTAATGATACCAGCGTGAAAGAAAAGACAAGACCACTATATGGTCCAGGATGAAACGAGGGGTTACAGCGCCAGTCCCATCAGTTCACTATAAATAGATGTTCAGACTCTAGCTATAGAAGTGGAGCTACAGAAGTGGAGAAACCATACGGGGCAATCACCACGTCTTACAGGTAGGGTTTAACCCAAGGATCTTACATTTAGAGTACACCTAAGGGAGCATCTAAGCTGACCCTACTCGATGAGACACTAGTGTAGAGTGGAGAACAGAGGGCACCAATCCGCATTTCAAAATCCTTCTTAGCCATAAAGTGTTTCAAGTGCCATAGATTTATGCATATTGAAGCATAGTACACAATCAGGGAGATGTTATATTTCACCGAGCAAGAAGCTGTTGAAGAATGAGGCAGTGTCACCGTTGACACTGAAGAAGGTAAGGACAGAAGGAAGAGAATCATATTCCAACGGATGAGGAAGAAAAAAAAGTAGCTCCAGCTGAGGGCATACGACAAACTCCAACAGGATTCACATTATGGTCCAAGATCGTCTTAAGTCCAAGGAACTGACACTAAACCCCCGATAACCTCAGATAAGAGAAGTTCAAACTTTTCAAATAGAAAGGCTCATTACTAAGTTACCCCTACCGAGGGAGGTCCAATTTGTCAGAAATGCAACATTTTTATGCCATTTCGGGAATATTACATGGAGTTATTCAAATGTTGGATTCAGTTTAGCAGTGTACCTGCCATCAGATGTTTAGACAGGAGAGTTGAACCATAAAATTTGGAAGTTGTCATGGAATTTTGGTGCGGAAGAAAATTTTTTAATGGGATCCAGGTCCTATCAGTGAAAATGAGAGATTTCTCCTGAGTGGTTGCTAGTGAGAGTGGCGTAACATTTCATAGATTTCACCCCAAAGTTGATTTCTTTTCACATGCTTGTTCATTAATTAAATTCCGCTGAGTACGAGAAGTAGAATAAGGGTTCAAACTTAAGGGCTACACCACTCTATATCTATATGCAACTTTAGCTCAGGATTTGTCAAAAAATGTTGTTTATTTATCTATCAAGACATGTTGTGGAATGACAACGCCTACAGGACTGAAATACCAAAAAAATACATTTTCTTTGCAACTCTCAATGCAATTAATTTGACTCAATACTATGACAAATTAAAAGCTTTGACGAATGAGGTCAAAGCTCCCCTAACCTCGGGAGGCTAAGGCGGGGCTCATCAGGGAAGAGCTGAATTGGTGTGAAAGTTGTTAAACCTATTTAGCATTGGTCTGTAACCCAAGTGAGGGCTTTCCCCTCCTGGCTATCTACTAGTACAAATATGTTCTTTTTGCTGATTAGGGTTAATTTTTGCCGAGTTTTTTTGTCAATCAGCCACCAACTTCTTTATTTTCTCTTCTAAGGCTGTATCTGAGGACAAACGATGCTCCGACTATATCTTGCTTCGAGGTGGTGGTTATCTCCTCACGTTTTCCTCCCCTTTCTTGCTGTCTCCTTATAAACCTGACCCCCCTGTGATGCTCCGACTATATCTTGCTTCGAAGTGGTGGTTATCTCCTCACGTTTTCCTCCCCCTTTGACTTTCTTGCTGTCTCCTTATAAACCTGACCCCCCTGGTCGTTGCTGCCTTATTGCACTGTTCCAGTGTAGGTTGCCGTCCCTACTGCACAACACGTGCTGCCGTCACTCATCCTGCTTGCTTCCCTGCCACCTCTTCACTTTCCCCGCCCTACTTGCTCTCAGCCAGCCTCTTCACTTCTCCGCCCTACTTGCTCTCAGCCAGCCTCTTACCGGACCTTGCCGGTGTCACCGTCACCCTTTTTTGCATCGTTCCAGCCTGCCGCTGCCTCTCCCAAACAAGCTCGCTGCCGTACCACTGGCTGACCTGCCTCCATTTTTGCAAGATATTTGTGTTTAGAGAGAGAGGGAGTCGGGACTAGTGTGGTGCAAAGAGCCAGAACACTGAACACATTTTCAGTAAATGCAGTAGAAAATTAAAGGGTTAACAACGTTGCACAAAAAAGCTACTATAGATACATTACTTTTTGCTCTGATGCTAAGAATTATAGGTGGGTGGGTGGGGTCGGATCGTCATCTAGACATGCGATTGACGGGAACAGGAATGGTTGCGATCAATCCTGTTATCATTATTGCACATATATTAGTTTAAAATCAATATACATCAACTAATGAAACAGGAATAGTTGTAATCAATCCCGTTGTCATTGTTGAATATATATTTTAATCCAAGAGTTGCATCCAATGTACATTGACTTTTTAGAATATTTGTCCCAGGCCCTATAGGTATAATTATAGAAGTGAAATATAAGTTATGTAGTTAATTTACACGCCTTATTGTCTAGCAGAGTATAGATAACCTGTTTAATTGCGTAATAAGGATTTTACGGCATGTCTTCTTTCACCGATTAATATATTCTGTTGTGAAGGTAATGAAAAATTGTGATATTAATACATATTATAGAAAAGTAGAGCTTACACTTGTAGAAGGAAAAAAAAGAAGCCTCTCTAATTTTGTAATTTGTAATAGTGCATGTACTTTATAAACAATATTGATATGATGAGAAATTGTTTCAATCAACTTGTGTTTTGATTTTTTTATTGGCAGTGATTCAAAAATGCTTAATGGAATTTTTTGTATCTTGTTAATAAATAAAGGATAACTTGATTAAACCTGCTATTTAAATTAATTTTTTCAGCTTTCCATCCCTTACCAAACCAAATCCTGTCCAACCCTATCCAACGATTGTCCCATCTCTGTTTATATGTGCATTGGAAGGGTAAAGTAGGTGGGAATATGAACGTAATAATCTCTCCTTTTTTGATTTCTTATGTTAGTCATAATGTGTTGCCAATATTAAATAATTACTTCTTGTATTGTCCTAATATTTCTTTTTTGACTTTCCTGCAAGTTGTTTTATTCAGCATCTGTTTCTTACCTCTTATCTTTCAGTATTGTTGTCATAAGAGGCCTTGCATAGATATATACATGTTTAGCTTGCATGAATCTGTTATTACAGTTTGTTCATAGTTTTAATCTTTAGGAGTTCAAATGGTTTTGTATGCCACTTGCCGCAATCAGCTGGCATGTGCATTGATATAAAGAGGACCTAAAATGCAGGCATGAAACTATTTGGTAAGCTACATCGGCGCTTGTCTATGCTTTTGTTTTCATGTAGGTGGATTATTTCTCGTGTGTGTGCATGTAGGTGCGGTTGCTTGCTATTAGTATCTTAAAATCATTTACAGCAAAAAAAAAAAAAAAAAAAAAAGGAAGACACAGTAGGCATGTACATGCACTTACCTATTGACAAGTACGTGCTTTAATAATAATTGTATTTCCTAGTTTGTATTCTTGTTTATGTAGCATTTGAACCTGGAGACAATGGGCAGTTTTAAATAATTAATGATTTTCCTGCTAAAGATTTTTTGTCCTCTAAAATTAGATTTGTTAGCTTATACGGTCTTCTTCAATTTTGGTTTCCAGACACTGTTAGATTCTGTTCTTTTTAGTTTATTTTTCCTTATTATTTTATGGAATGTGTAAATTTTCATACTTTTAACGTTCCATTATATTTTATTGGTATTTGTTTTGTGAATTTTTAGCTAGTGGAAGGTCAGCTCTTAATCTGGAAAGACGTTTAGATCCTGATGGCCTTCCTCTTGCTATAACATCAGCTGATGCAGCGGCTGCTGGTGGAGTTCCTCCTTGGAACTGGAGAGACACCTCAGCAAATGGTAAGGGAATGATCTATGGATTTAGCTTATTGCTGATAAAGAATGTTGTTATCCCATGCTCTGCAACTGACTTTGTGGTCATTCGAAAGATCATCTTTTCTTTGAGATGAGTTTGGATTGTCTGCATGTTAACACATGATCACGTCATCCAACCACTAATTTTTTTGGCATCATTATCATCATCAGAATGTGTAAAGTGCCTAAATAGTCCCTTGACTAATTACATGGTGTCATGTTAGTCCCAGAGTTTATAAAAATGTCAAACTAGTCTCTGAGTCTTTTAATACGAGTTAAAATAGTACCTCCGGAGGACTATTTTACTTTTATTTGTCTACTATGTTGTCATTTTTATAGACTCTAGGTCTAAAATGACTCCAGACAAAAGTCAAATGACCATTTGCATAGTTTATTCTCATCAAAATCATTTGCCTTGTTCTGCTCTTATGGAGTCATAACATAGCAAAAAGTTATGCATTATGGTTACATTTTGTGAGAATGCTTTAAAGTTATACCTTTTTCATGACTTAGAAGATCTTGTAATGACCTAACAATTTTCCTTAACCTTTTCCATGATTTTTGTATTCCAGGATAGATGCATGTTGACCTCATTTTTAACGAAGTCTAGTTTTCTTCTTAAGGTTTAGGATTTGGCCTTAGGATTCTCTTTTTGACTATCTTAGAGCCTAGTAGTGGGACCCACCTCATTTTCGAAGTTCAAACCACTTTTTTTTAACTCTTTTTGGAGTTTCACATGTGATTCTTGACCTCTAGCACTTAGGAGATTGGAACAGCATGAGAAAACTCAAATGTATTCCCCATAGGACCATTAAGCTATAGGGTGACCTTATTCACAATTTGCACCTTCGCGCGCACAAATTTTGCAATTCGAGCAATCGACCCGTTTAATTATCACAATTCACACCGCTTACACCTTTATATGTTTGATAATTAATCGAAACCAAAATTAATTTCCAAAACGATCGATCGCAAACCCAAAATTTTAGGAAAATCGAATTTGTTGCATTTTTGACCCGATCTTTGACGTGGTTGTTCGAACGACCTCGGATGACGAAACAGACTGCATCGACGAGTCCGGAACGTCAATTTTAGCTAGGAGGACACCCATTTTGATATGGTTCCGTGCATGCCCGGATTATGCCCAAATCAGAGCTTTAAGTAATAATGATAGTTATAATAACAATAAAAAAGGAAAACCCACTTAAACCTAAACTCACGCACACTCCCAGCCGAACTCCCCCATTTCACGAACTGAGCCCTTCCCTCGTTCGGCCAAGCAAGCCCTAGCCTATCCCGACTCCTCTTCCATTCCTTCGATCGCTCATGAACCCTAACTAGTCGATCCTGCCAATCTCACGAAGCTTCCCCGAGGTCCCCACTGAAGATTACTGCCACTGCTCGCCACTTCCCTTGCTTCGCTCGCCACACCCTCTATCACCACCTACCCTCCATGCTCCCTCTGCGCCCGTTTATTGCCACTTCCTCCCGTCACCGTCGGCTTCGGCTCACCCTAGGTAAGGTGAAGGTAGGCTCTTCTCTTCTTCTTGGCTATAAAAACCCCACTTGGGGGGAGTGTTGTGGTTGTTGAAACTTTGGTGAAAAATGGGAGGTTCTGTTGGAATTTTGCTAGGCTTGTTCTTGAGGTTTCTTTGGGTTGCATCAGAAAGTAACCTCCTTCTTGACCTCCTTTTCAACACATGAGAATATATTTGCTTAGGAAAGTCATTTTTTGGTTGTTTTCTTAGCTCGAAACTGCTGTATGAATATTTCTCTTCTCCTATATTGCTGGATGATTTGGGAATGGTTTCATGTTCATTTAAACCTTTGATATATGCTATTCGTTTCATGACAAGTCTTATTGAAGGCTTATGGGTGAAATACTATGTTGGATTTTAAATTTTCCTTCGCTGATTTTATGTTTTGAGTGTTCAAATGAGACTATTATGATGTTCCAAGTGGTCATTTACCTCAAGATTTATACACATACCAGTCAATTTCTTCATACTTGCACTAAAAAGGGGACATTACATGCATACCACTCAAATTCTTCATTACTCTATAAATTGAAATGCATCTTTTATGCATGATTGGTAAATGTAAAGCGGATATATACGCACGCCATTTGATCCCTATAACGAATATATATATATATATATATATTAGAAAAAAACAACTCATGGCTCCTTACGCGTTAATGTCAAAAATGCGGTTACAAGAAATCAGTGGGAAAACTGGATCCCGCTAAAAATAAAGAAAATACATAAAGTCCTAGGGGTTCATTTATTTTTCCTCAATATCCACCCAAAAAAGAAAAAAAGTTGAAACAAAGAGAATTGTAACCAAAATATACATGTATCAAACCAAAACGTATATCCAAAGAGTATACACGTATACCCAAAGAAGTGACATATACCCTCTATGAACATATATATCAAAAGAAGTGAAGGTAATAAAATTTGTAAGCCAAAATTAAATCAACTTGGCAAAATAGAGTTTTTCTTAGTGGAGGAGAATTATTGTGGTGCGAGGTACTAATCCATGAAGAAATGGACAACCAACCATTAAAGCTTAGAGCAAGAAGATTGTGCTTAATCAACAAACTGCAAAAAGAGTCTAGGGTTTTTTGTAACTATTGTTTAAGACTCGCCTAAAAGCAGTAATAATTTGGAGTCATAGGCCTCCAAATAAGAGAGATCTTGCCCGTTAACAAAAACATGGTGAATATAGAGCATAAATTCTAGCCTCCATTCTTCAATCTTAATCGTAAAACCAGACTTATTGCTGTACCTCCCAAGTGCCATATCTTCAATAACAAACCTCCCAACCATCATCACAAATAAAGCAAAGGAGCCCGGGGCCTCCATGCTTAAGATATAACACCAAGCACTGTACCCCCCAAATGCCAAATCTCCAATCACAACTCCTCAACCCATAACCCGTAATAACCCCCAGCTCCACAGCCACCAACACCAAGTCCAAATAGGGAGCCTTGGGCCTCCCAAATAGATCAATACATATATGGCAAAGGAGTCCTGGACCTCCATGCCAAGGATAAAAAATCATACACCACAGTAGTCAAAAGTATGAGTAGCCATTTCCCCAGAAAACTGAACTTCCAATGTGCTTGAACTTCCAATGTGCTCAAAAATAAGTGAAGAAGAGAGAAATCCAACCTAATGATATCTTGGGCCTATCCAAGCCACTCGACCAACCAAACTGATTCAAGAGGAAACATCCCTACGAATATAAGGAGCATCAATATTATCACCAACTAGCAGAGTATGTAAAGAAGGAGAGGAGTAGATCCTACCCAACAAATTTGACTAGATCCTCTTAAGTTAGCAAGCCAACTAGCGTGTTGATTACCCTCCCGGTAATTGAAACTCCATATGACCTTCTTATTAGAAATTAATCATTTAATTCTCCTTATATAATAAAGTATATCCCAAGGGGTGTCAGCACCATTAGCCAAAATATCAATTATGATATGATTATCATATTCAAAAATAATATACTTCCAACTGAGATAATGAGCCAATAATGCTGCAGTTAAAATAACGCGAGCCTCAGCCTCAATAGGAGAATTCGCATAAGAAAGAGAAGATAAGAAGAGTATACAATTCCCAACATGATTCCTAGCAATACCCCCACACCCAGCACTAGAGACTTTCCAACTCCCATCTGTGTTAAATTTAATCCACCCTCTAGGAGGTGGGCGCCATCTAACCAAGATTGGTGGATGAGGTAACCTCCTCACCTCCAAATTCGTATGCCCCAAAGCGAGAAAGTAGTTGATGCTCGAAAAAAACCTTGTTTAAAACTCCCAAATCTCCATAATTTATTAATGTATGAAAATGATATTAGTGAAAATCATCATGTTCTGAATTTCCTTACCTTCATGACTAATATCATTCCGTGCCATCCAGATAAACCAACAAATAATATAAGGATAGATTTGCCAAAAGTGTTTCTTCTTACGGTCCAGATTGCAGCTCAATGTGGTGAGCCAAAGATTCCTCTCAGGAGTAACTATAATTCCAAACCACAAACCAACCCTTCTCCAAATGAATAAGGAAAAGGGGCACGAGAAGAAGATATGTTCAATAGTCTCCTCCGCCATATTACACAAACAACATCGGGAAACAATTCTCAAGCATTTCATCTTTAAAATATCATCACAAGGTATGATTGAATGAAAAATACGCCAAGCCAAGAAAGACATCGACGGGGTTAATGCCCAACTCCACACCCCCTCTCCCCAAGGCGTATTTCGAAAATTATAACGAGAAGCATATAAAGATTTAGTAATAGAGCTCGTCATGAGTAATTTTAAATTAGGAGTATCATGCAGATGAGGATCAATAAGAATGGTGGAAATGAAAGTAGCTCCCTTTAGCCCCGATATTCTAGTAAGAAGAGGAAAGTTCCAATGACCGTCAACCTAAGTATCTGACACGTTGAGATTAGAAAACCTCGTATCCCTCATATGCAGCAAGACATGAGACCAACAATTGTGCCAGAAAGAAATGTTTCCTTTACCCACCTCCCAATAAATGAAATTCTTTGCCCAATCTCTAACAATAAACAATCTCTTCCACATCGTGGAATTACCTAACCGCCAATTTATCAAAGCAGGTTGAGAGAAGTGGCAATACTTCCCATGCATGAAGTTAGCCCATAACGACTCTTTTTTCCTGAAATTAAGCCACTGCTTAAAAACATTAATATCTGTAATATGTTGCAGAGATTTGAAACCCAAACCACCAGCGTTTGTGGGTTTACAAACATCCTTCCAAGGCAACCATCTTCTACCAGAGTGATTTCCCACCCATAAGAACATATTGAAACATCTTTCAAGATTCAATATAGTGCTTTTTTTGGGTTGAAGAACTTGTAGAATATATAAAGGGAGTGATTGAAGTATACTCCTAAGCAGTGTAATACGGTCCCTAAAGGAGAGGAAATTATTTTTCCAATTCAAGATTCTTTTCCGAATCTTTTCCACAACCTCGTCAAACTGTATACGTCTCTTCCTACCTTTAAGGAGAAAAGTCCCCAAATATTTAAGTGGAAGAGTAGAGAGGGAGAAACCCGTAAAATTAGCAATCTAGGAGGCATTAGAACGATTGATCATGTTCCCCAAGTATATGTTGCATTTATTAACATTAAAAGAAAGGCCAGAAATTAATTGAAAATCAACCATTAAATTGTGAATCTCCTTCACCGTATACTTGCTAGCATTAGAAAATAGGATCATGTCATCAGCATAAGCTAAGTGAGCTAACACCATGTTAGATTTATGAGCATATTACAACTTGGGGTAACACCTGAAAAGATTGTTAAGTAGACGGGAGAGATAGTCAAGAGATAGTCAAAAATTAGATAGTCAAAAATTAAAATAAATATAGTAGGGGATAAAGGATCACCCTGCTTAATCCCACAGCTCGCACTAAAAAATCACGAGATTGACCATTAATGAGAATGCTGTACTTATTACAATGAAGCCAAGAGGTTATAATTTTGCAAAACTCCTGAGAGAAAATGCGAGCCTGAAGAATCTTTAATATAAACTCCCAGCTGATCGAATCATAGGCCTACGAATATCCAGTTTAGTAATCATGTTGCCCCCTCTACATTTTTTATCAATATCTAGAATGAGTTCTCAAACCAGCATAATATTATCAGTATTTCCCCTCTCCTGAATAAAAACAGATTAATTCAAAGGTATTAAATTGTGAAGATGAGGTTGAAGGCGTCTGACCAAAATCTTACTAATCAACTTAGAAATAACAAAAGTCAAAGATATTGGTCTAAAATGATTCCAAGAGCTCTTTTGAGTATTTTTAGGAATGAGAACAATAGTAGCTGCAGAGAAATAATTTCTAGGAGTTTCCCCTTTAAAGAAACTTGGGATTGCCGCCACAACATGATCCTTAACAACACTCCAACATTTAATGTAGAAAGTAGAAGTAAAGTCATCCGGCCCCGGAGCTTTATTACAATTAATCTCAAAGAGGGTAGAATAAATTTTCTTAGTCGTTGGAATATCACAAAGATCACTATCCACCATATGATGACGTACATCATCAAACAAAGAGGCATCGATAGAGCCCGATGTCTCATGGAACTCATAAAGTTTAGGAAAGTAAAGAACCACAGTCTCCCCAATTTCCTCATCCCCAGTAATCCAGTTCTTTTAATTGTTTTTAATTCTCACAATGATGTTATTAGCTCTTCTCTGTTTAATGCAAGCATGGAAATATTTAGTGTTTCTATCACTTTAAGAAAAATGGGTCTCTCCCACTTTTTGTTGTAGCAACACTTCCCAAAGAGAGGCCTCAAGCAACTCTTTATTAGTATCCTGTAAATCTTGAATGATATCATTGGTGTTCTCATCAAGAGCCTGAAGCATATTCACCCTTTGTTCGACTTTTTGAACTCTAGCATGGACATCACGAAAAACATCCCAATTCCAAGACCTTAAAGCAGCAGCTAACTTCTTATGTAATTTTCAAAGAATGCACCAAGCATTTCCCATCTCCTCACATTTCTAATTTGCCGCAATTAATCTCAAGAAATCCTCTTGTCTAGCCCAAACATTTAAGAAACGAAAGTGGTACGTAGAAGACTTTTTAAAATAATCAAATGATAAGGGAAGAGGACAATGATCCGAACCCGTTCTGGAGAGGTGCTGAACTTGAGAGAAACTATAAGAGGTAAGCCACTGTTGATCGGCAAGACATCTATCAAGTCTTTCAAACAACTTACCCCTTTTCCAAGTAAATTTGGAACCGATAAAACCCAAATCAGAGATTCCCGCTAAGGCCAACGACTCATTGAAATTATTGGTTAAGGTGGTGTCAAATCTCCTGCCACCTAATTTCTCAGATTCATGCATCACCATATTAAAATCTCCTCCAACCATCCAATTTTGATTGATAGAAGTACCCATAACAGAAAGCTTAAGAGATCGAATCTAGCAGCATTAGAAGTCCCGGCGTAGACAAAAGTAAGAAAGCCAGAGAAAACATCCATAGAGAAGTAAGTATGTTAAGTATGTACAAACTGTGAAGTAAGTATGTACAAACTGTCTATCATCTATGCTTCCACCAAAACAACTAAATTTTGTTGGAACAATTAGCAAAAAAAGAGAAGTTTTTGAATTTACCCAAAATTTGATCATTCAGAGAGGTGACCAAGGGTTCTAAAATAGCAAAAATATCCACCTTATGAATCCTTCACAAAAGTTTAAGTTTACCAAAGGATTGAGGATCCGCAACTCCCCTGATATTCTAAATAAGAATATTAAACATGATTAGACATATTACCCTTCCTAGAAGATCTAGGTCGAGTCCGTCCATTTTTTCCATCTGAAAAATATTGATTCATCTCTAGCCCATTATTCCCATTACTATGATTTTGTACCTTCTTTTGAACTCTATTCTTCCTTCTACGATATTTTTGTACATGTCATTCGTCTCTTAATACTTTTGAAATATCATCCAACGGGGTGTCAGAGAGAGTATCATTGTGATGAGAATAAAGAGAAATATTATCCATACTCAAGGCATCAGGAAGAGATGCCGAGGAAGTTCGAGCCCCCTCAGCATTAATAGGAGGATCCGGAACAGCAAGAGCATGCCCAGGAATTTCACCCGTTTCCATTACATTTGCAGAGATAAGATCCCGAGTAATATCAACATTCGAAGAATTAGATATGCTAGGAATCTCCAGAACATTTAAATCCTGCCTTGTAATCTCAATCGGGGCAATGCCAGTAGAGTAAGTAGTTTCCTGGTTTATATCAGCATGCGAAATAATAATCGGGGTAGAGACAGAAACCCCCTCAGTATTAGAAATAAGAGGAACGGAGTCAGGTAAAACCTGTTCGATCCTACCCTCGACCACGGTCGTAGGAAGAGAAGGAGGCTGTTTCCTCCCATCCCCTTTCCTTAGTTCAGGATTTAATTTGAAACAATGTTGCTGATCATGCCCAAACATTTGACAGTGTGTACAATAGGAAGAGTGTTGTTCTAGTAATACCTGTTGCCAGTAACCAATATGCTCCGAACTAATCCAAACCTCAGCAGGAGGAGGTAAAGTGACATCTCTTTCAATTAAAACTCTGGCCATAGAGGACCTTGTGAGATTATAAGTGGGAGCATCTAATTTCAAAGGTCTCCCAAACATAGCCACTAAAGAGAAAAGAACTTCATGATTGAAGAGATGGACTTTCAAATAAGGGAATCTAATCCAGACTAAAATAACAGGTGCCTCAGCTTTAGGATCGAAATTCGCTGACCATTTTAACACCTTCATCCCATAGTTCTCGAACCAGACCATACGCTTAGCAAAGGCGCGTATAGTCGTATAGTCCTCTTCGTTCGCCAGTTGAATCAAAATGTGCCTTCCATCCAGAGGGCCAATTTTCCATTCTCTCGTAAGCCTCATCAACTCAAAGTGCTTTGGAAGAAATTCTAACTTAGGGATCCCATAAATAAACTTTCCTGCCAGATGAAGACAACAAGAAGAAGCAAGTTCGACGTTCTCAGCATCAGAGAGGAAGAGAGCAAATTTTCCCCTTTTCCGGCCGGGACGTCGAACGAAAGAAGAAACGAAATCAAGCTCGAGATTATCGTAGAAAGCAGAAGGAAAGTTAGGAACACCATCAACGGTAACTCTAGCGTAAGAGCGAGGCCTCTTGCTTGTCTCACCACGGTCGCCGGCCGTCACGCCAGCGTACGAGCGTGCCATGACGAGAGATCACTCGAATCGCCATAGAATCGCAAACCCTAGTAGAAACGGAGACGGAAACATCGCGTATGTATGTATCGTATTATATATATATATATATATATATATATCTGTAAAGGAATGTGCAATATATATTTATTCATATTGTAAAAAAAGAGGTTCCTTTTTTTTTGAGCTTGAACTTTCATATGGATACATTTGAGAAATCTAACTGTCTTTTGTTGCTTGATATCGACTAGTGGGAGACATATATTACGTTTGATTGGTTTGGAGACCTATTTGACTATGAGCATTAGTGTTACATTTGTTGGGGTTTGTGTGTGTATTTATGCTGAACTTTTGTTGATTTGGAGGGGATATGTGTATGGTTTTGGGTTGATTTGAGTGCAGTTTTAGAAGCCTTTAAACACTAATCCTGCGCTGCGGTTTTCGAAACTTTTGTGAAAGTTGTGTTCCTTTTGGGTTGGGCTGCGGTTTTCGAAACTTTTGTGACAGTTTTGTGTTCCTTTTGGGTTGCGGTTTTGGGCAATTTTGAGACTACTTTGTGGCTTATATGGAGGCAGTTTTTTCAAGTCTCTTTCATACCCATTTGGGCCGCGGTCTTGGGTATTTTTGTGGCCCACCTAACTACGGTTTTGGAGTGTTGTGAGGGCTATTTTGAATGCAGTTTGGGAGCTTTAAAAATGAATCTTTTGGGCTGAATTTGCTTTAGTTTGAAGGCTTTTAAAATGCATCTTTTGGGATGAATTTGCTGCAGTTTGGGGGCTTTTAAACTGCATCTTTTGGGCTGAATTTGCTGCAGTTTGGGGGCTTTAAAAGTGAGTATTTTGGGCTGAAATGGCTGCGGTTTGGAGCCTTTTAAAATGTATCTTTTGGAGGGGTTTTGGGGCTTTCCTTGCTCAACTTCCTCACTGATTTGAGCACCATTTCGAGGGATTTCGGTGGGCTGATTTGAAGTAACCGATATATGGTTTCAAGGCTTTCTAGTGTGTTATTTTAGAGTCTTAAAATTATGTTTTGAGGGCTGATCCACCATTCACTTCTTTGATCTTTTAGGTGGATTGGTCCCTCCTCTCTCACCTCTTTTTTCTTCTTTTCTTTTCTTGTTTCTTGGGTTGATTTAGATGCTTGTGTATGAAACATAAGTGCACATAAATTGCTTAGACTATATATGAACCATCAAGCACGCTTATAAGTTGAATGATTCTTTTTTGGGTTTAAGGGTCATGATGACAAAGGCATTCGATGATAGAGCAAAATAATATTGCATCCTACGATATCGGGACCCGACCTAGGGACCTAGTAAAAATGTAGGATGACAATATTATTCACCGACACTAGACTAGCGATGACCCTTGCCTTCTTAGGCTGCTGACGATCCTAGTTCGATAGTGTAATCGACTCGTGGACAATTAAATTCATAAAATACAATAATAAGGACAGATACATTACTTACAAAATATTTTTGACTCCTAAAATAGATATCCATTTTGCTTATATACATCGGGCTTATATGCATGACAAAATATAAACTTTAAGTAATACAATTCGATTATCCACTTGTCAATTATTTATACTGTGCTAATAATTGACCTACTAAGATTATCTTGTTAGAAATTTCTAATTGAATGTCGGGCTTTATACACGTGGATGACCGATGGTTGCTTTCAGAGTCCCTTGAGAATGCTAAAATATGAACCCACCCCGAACTTGAATTCTTGTAGTCCACTTTGGCTTTTTATTGTTCACTTGTTATTTTATTATAGTTTTTTCTGCGTTTCTTATGGTTTTTATCGATTTTGTGGGTCACTTTCAGTTTTCTTTGAGTTTTGTTAATGAGATGCATTGTCACTTGCTCTTTTATACATAAATTCATGTTCGCCCTACTAGCTAAACTTGCTACGATACTATTTATTTTTACCTGCGACACTAATCCCATTTGCAGGAGCAACAAGCCCGTCAGGTACATTGGTTTATTTTATAATTACAACATTTTTTCGTCTCTGCTACACATTCTACTGTTCTTCTTTACTGTACATTTTACTGTCTTTTCTTTACTACACCTTTTACTGCTTTTTCTTACTGTACATTTTACTACTTTTCTTTACTGCTCTTTACATTGCTTTCATTTACTGTACTTCATCAAAACATATTTATACATGCTTTGATTTAATTACAAGACCTTCAGGATATAAAATAATACTCGGTTTATCTAGGGTGGATTACTATAAACATAAACACATATCCTTTAATTGATAGGATCAATAATGATTGAAATTAAAAAAAAAAGAAACATAAGAAATGAAATATTAAACTTGAAACTGTTACGACGTGGAGCTTGGAGTTAACACCGTGAGCAGCACGATGAGGATTTACAGAAAAACAACTTCGAGAGAAACAAACAAATCTACAATAACAAACCTTTAATTAGAATTAAATAACAAGCCATAAGACTTCAAGGTGGGCTGCCTAGCGCGACATAAATTCTCGTTTTATTTTTTAGGTTTTTGCATAGTTAAATTGTGCAATATAAGCCCTAACTCGCTTTAGGCTCCGAGGTCATCGTCCGATATGACGTAAATCCTACCATCTTCCAGGTCATTTGTATGACCGTATCACACAAAGATAACTCCTAAATAATAAAACATGCAGGATGAAACATCAAATAACATATTATCAAAATTAAAGTCAAACAATAGGATAATTTGGGAAGTCACCGATGTTCTCCTCAGTATCCGTGATATTCTCTACTTTTCTTTCCTTTGACTCCAGAATTAAATGTTCCCAGCTACCTTTTTTCCCACTTGACTTTTCTATGTCCAACTGTGGAAATCCTAAACTTTGAATTCATGAAGATATATACCTCTGATTATCATCGAGAGTTTTCTTAAGTCACTCCAGTTATTTGAGAAGTAATTAACTATAGGTGCTTGCCTCTATAGAGAGCTTCAAGAACCAAGTAATATAAATCCTATCTAATTTTTATATTGGGTAGGGGAACTTGTCCGTTAAAATAAAAAATTCACAGACCAAAACAAATTTCATGAGTTCATTAGCTTATTTAATCGAGTCTCACCACCAAGTAATGTGTCTATTTCTCGGAATAGGTGCTTTGCTTGCTGTGTTGTGCCCGTTTACTTGAACTATTAAATATATGAGATTAGTTTGGTTTTGTATTTCCAAAATTTAAAATGCTACTTTTCAAAATTATATATTCTACATTATGTATATATATTTTTTCAAAGGAGGAATCGACAATGCATCTACCTATTATTATTGACTGACAGAAACATCCTTCCCAACAATGTACCGACTTCTCCCACTGACGTGTCCGCTAAAATGCATGCAAAACTGATTAACTTTAAAAAACTAGAACTTGTAGGCCTTACCCAACATTGCAGTGGGACAGATGGATAATTTGCCATCTAACTCAGCCAGAGAACAGTATTAGCATCATTCTTACTTGTTGCTTATACTGATTTGAAGTATGTTTACCCTTGGATTTAATTTATAAACAGGCCGTGATTTACTAACAATGTACATTGTCTAGATCATTTTCACGTACTTTATCTTGTAAAGGCTCCACTATACATTGCCACTGAAGTTGAATGTACTTGTATTCAGCACCACTAATATGCTCTCCTGTATAAAAAGCTCCGAATGTAGACTAAAATTCAACAAAATAAATTTCTCTCCGAGTCTCATTGACTAGCTATTTAATTTTTATTATTGTTGTTTTTACAATTAGGTTGTGATAACCACAGTTCTTATGGTGGAAGAGTTATTCTAGTCAAGTGTGGGGTCTACACAAAAAAAATTGGTATAGACGGCTCTGCAGAGGCAATAAAGGAGGCCATTAAATCAGCTTTTGGATTGAGAACAAGACGTGCTTTTTGGCTTGAGGATGAAGATGAGGTAGTACGCAGTCTTGATAGGGACATGCCACTAGGGACGTACACTCTTCATCTTGATGAGGGTAATGATTAGACTTTCACTCATCTTTTTCTATCCCACTATCTTGTTTATCAAGTTCTGCTGGTTTTCTTATATTTGTCTTTTTATTCTGTGCAATCCTAGTGTTTGCTTATCCCAACGTTGAGAAAAAAATCTTTGTGCAATGCCTAATATAATATATAGGATGATATGCAAGGTTATTGTTTTATTATATATAGAGTTATCTTATTTGTAATGATTTTGACTCATATTTACATGTGCTCAAGTCATTTACTCGCTTATATTATATATTATTTTTATTGTAAGGATCTTTCTATTGAATTCTCCTATTGTTATACGCACACACACACACAACACATACACACACATATATGTGTGTACACGTGTGCGAGCCCTGACTCATTGATAGCGGTTTGCCGTAAGGCCCTCGGGTCTGGGGCTCGAATCCCAACCTTTTCGGGACGATTTGAATAGCACACAGGACTGGAAGGGGGGCCTCCCTCGGTCAGTCCAACCTAAAGGGTTTGATCGGCGGTCTCCGACCGTCGATCAATCTTTTAAGAAAAAAATGTGCACACACACACATATGTGCATATATATGTATGTATGTATGTATATACACATATACATAACTATATATGTGTGTGTGTGTAGATAGATACATACATACATGCATACATATATATATATATATGTATATACATATACATGTATATGTATACATATACGTATATATGTATACATATACATGTATATCTATACATATACGTATATATGTATACATATACATGTATATCTATACATATACATGTATATATATACATATCCTATATATAATGGCGTCGTCCTCGCTCGGCTCTGCTAGGGTTTCGCTCGATGGCGAACCCTAGCAACAGTCACGACTTCGATCTCTCTCGTTCACGTGTTCTTCTTCGCGCTCGAGTTCTTCTTTCTCGGTTCCTTCCTTCTTCGGCTCGCTCTGAGACGAGGCTCGCTCCTCTGCAGCCCGTCTCGCTGCTCGCTTCTGCGGCTCAACCTCACGGGAACTGCTTCCTGCATTCTTTGCGCTCGTCCCTCTGTGGCTCAACTTCGCGGGAACTTCTGTTTTTTGCGTTCTCTGCACTTTTGCGGCTCAACCTCGCGAAATTGCTCCGATTCCTGCGTTCTCTGTGCTCGTCTGCTTTCTTCTCTAAAGGTTTGTCCTGGAGGATGGCTTCAGACAAATCATATGCAGCTGCTCTTGCCGGTGTCCATGCCTTAGGCACACCAAAATCATCATCATTCCCTCCGTTTGAGTGGGTGGAGGACGTCAAGAAAACTGGTAGGAAGAATGGGAAGCCCGACATCTTTTTTACAGAAGCTGAAGGTTTTCAACTTGCTTACTCCTGTCGTCTGAATTTGGTTGAGAAATTTCTATATGGACATCCCTAGAGCTCATTCGCAAAGAATTTGAACTTATGCTTTTTGTTGGAGAATGAAAAATTGGATTATTAGATGAGAGACACGTTCTTATTCAAATTAGCAATGAAGAAGATTACATGCGTTTATTTGCTAGAAGGATAATATGGATTGATAACAGAGCAATGAAGATTCTGAAATGGTCTGCGGATTTTGACTCACAGACGGAACCGCCAATCATTCCGGTTTGGATTTGTCTCCCTGGTTTGAAATTTCATTATTTTTCTCAAAAAGTATTGTACTCTATTGCCTCAGCTTATAGGAAGCTACTCAAGACGGACATTCATACTTTTAATTTGTCTCGTCCTTCTGAAGTCAGAATACTTGTTGAAAGAGACATCACTTCACCTGCATCTGAGGAAATCTAGTTGGACACACAACACACACAATGGACACACAACACCAGGGATATTGGAAGAAGGTAGAGATTGAACCTTTTCCGTCGTATTGTTCGAACTGTCTTATGTTCGGACACTCTAGTTCTCAATGTCACCATATACACTCCCAACTCAGACCAAAAAAACAAACTGCTCTGCTAGAGGTTGTGATTCCATCTCCTCTTGATCAGACAGACAATTTGACAACTATTCAATCCCCAGTTGTAGATCCCTCGTTTTTGGAAACTCTTATCGTGGGGGAGAGGGAGTTTCTTCGGACCTCGCCTGCCCTAGAACTTATCACTAATAAGATAGGTGAAAATATTTCTACTGCTTCACAACCGCATCATCAGGTCCAGAAAGATGTTAATATTATAATATTACTGTTAATATTACTCAGGCTCATGGGGATCAAGACGTGCAATGACCTACACCTATCCGACCACTTTTGGAAACTACTGATCAGATGAGTCAATCATCGGATAAGGAATGACAAGTCTACAAATCTAGGAGGAAGAAGAAGAATGAAAATTTACTTGAGCTAAGTAATCTAATGGATGATACTTTGGTTACTACGGGCAATGGTACACACCTTACTAATTTGTTAGCCGACTCACTTCCGAGAACTAAAGTGGGACGTCCCTAGCACTTTTGTGCCCTTTTGTGCTTTTTGGTTTTTTACCTTTTTGTATCTTTGCTTTATCTAGATTTGGTGTGTGTTGTATTGTATGAGTTGAGCTTTCTTTTAGGTCCTCTCATATAACTTTTTTGTATCTTTTTTGTATTAATATATTTGCCCTCGGGTTTTTTTTTTCTTCTATATAAATACATACATACATACATACATGCATATGTGGATGCATGTATGATATATGTATGTTTGTATGTATTGATATATAAACGTATATGATATGTATGTATGTATGCATGCATGCATGCATACATATATCATGAAAATGTATTCGCTTAAAATTTTAGTAAATGTTAGTATTCTTGGTATTTTTGATCTAATGTTCAAAAGTTGAGTGCTATATGAGTAAATATTAAATTTAGGTATTATATATGTAAATATATAAGAATTATGTTGTATGTGTAAAGTGTGAGAGGGAGGAGGGAGCTAGAGTAGTGATAAAATAATTACAAAATGATTAAATTAGAACGCCGAGTTTATAGGCTTATTCATCAACATCAATAATCCTGATTTTTATTATAAACTTTCTAATATTAAAAATTAATACCGTGGGGATCAAGTTTTATCAATCTAAAAGGAATGGGGAAATTAATGAAATAAATGAATGAAAGTTTTAAAACATTTCTTTCTTCGGAACATAAGAAATAAAAATAATAAGATGTATCATACATTGGTTAAAATGGTATAATAGAGTTGGGTTTGAAGAAGCATAAATATAAAGTTGTAAGCCTATGGTGCTATAGTTTTTGGGATTTGAAAAAGTGTGGAATACTACAATGCTTTGGCTTATAAATCTTATTATTGAATTTCTAAGATTCTGAAGCTGCACAATGATTGGAGAGAAATCATACCAGTGTAAGTTCTTAGGACTTCTTGCTTTGGGGCTTAAGCCAAACAAACAACTATTTAGTGCGCCTTCAAGTGCCCTTTTCTTAAGCCATATGTTTCAACACTTCGGGGCTAAGTACATCCTTTAGAAAGCCACTCCAATCATCGCCTATGTTATTTTTTTGTGGTTCAACTTCAGATTTTCTCCTACATTGTTTTTGTATTTTATTTTAACTCCTTTTGTTAGTTTGTTCTTTCTCGTTATCTCCCTCGGTGATGATGACCATCATCTTCATACTTGTGACTTTTTAAGCTTCTACCGTTTGTCTTTGACCTCCTTGTGCTCATTTTGAGTAGATTCTTCCGTCTAGCCCTGCCTAGATTTTTGGTGTTGACATGTCTGTCCGTCTTTGTTCCTATAATCCCTTTTACTCTTATTAACCTTCTTGACATTGTATGGTGCTGGTTGGTTCCTAATTTTCACAATGACCTCTAGGTTGTGGAACATGTCTGCTTTACCCCATTTAATATTTTGATCTACTTCCAATCCTCAAGGGGGCCTCCACTTTATTAAAAAAGTGGCTAAACTATTGTTATGTATAGTCTTGCTTGTCGTTTTCAATTCTATTTATGATATAGATAGGAAGATTACAAGAAATTAGTTATAGAAAATCTTATCTTATCCTCATTAAGTTCATAACTTTAATTATTTTCTTATGACAATATTTAACTTATTAATGCAATATTAAAATGTCGTGAACATTCAAGAAAAAAGTTTTTATCAGCTTAGGGCAGTTTATTTTTTTCACGAACTGAATGACTTAATTTTCATAAGGATTAAGTTTTCTATTAATTGGCTTAATTTAACTTGGCTTAATGTTAATTTAAGCTTCAAGCATTTAAGGCGGCTAAGAATAAAGTATGTCTAATATTATTGTAAATATGAAGGAGTTATATTTATTAGCATACAATAAAATTATGGAAGACTGATGAAATATAGATTTTAAATATTTGTTAGTTACAGATAAATATTCTTATACTAACAAGATCTGCTATAAAATAATTTTTGTGTAAAGACACTAATATAGAAAAAGCAAAGAAATATATGATGACTTGCATGAAATGTGGTTTGGGTTTATATCAAGCTTTTCATTTAATCATGTTTTTCTAGTTTTTTTAATAGAATTTAGGTTTAATTATCTTTTTGAGTAATATTGGAACTATGTTAAGAATAAAATAAAAAAAGAAAAAAAAAATCCTTTTGAGTAATATTTGATTTGAAATTTGAAGTACTTATGATTTCAATAAGATTTTATTTGAATTCAAGTTGATTGGAGCTCATCTTTAAAATTTTATTTTTATAAATATGATTTTTGCGGTTTTTATTTGGCCAATCGAACAAGTGTTAATCACTAAATCTCTCTTATCTTATTTTCTCTCTTCCGTCCGATACTAATCTCGATGAGCTGCCCTAATTTGCATCAATTGGTATCAAAGCCTTTTTTGCACTCAACTTTTATTGGGATTCCTTCATGTTTCTCCAGATCTCAATGCTCTTTTAATTGCATTTAACACTTTCCATATCAACATCAATGTTACAATGTGCTCTGTCAGGATCTTATGTAATATTCTATATAGAACCTTTTCTCATGCGCTCGCCAGACTGCCCATGTTTGCATCCCATGCCTACACTCACTTCGAGATGGATGATTCCTACATCAATGATCCTACTTTGCTGAAAATATCTAGATGTTAAGGAATCATTGAATTATCAGTAATGAAACCAACAAATCAAACTATTAACACTTTAGACATCTATGTCTTCTAATCTTATTCGAAAGTTAATGTCCAATTATTATTGCGATGATAGAGATTATGTAGATGAATTATCAGATGATGATGATCAATCCATCGTTGAGCAAGTGAATGAGATTTTCTTATTGTCGAAACTGAGAAGTTTTGGGGTCCTTTCCATGGTGGGCCGGACGACCACCTTCAAAAATAATGGAAGATTTGATTAGGGCCAACTTTGGTAAACTGTTGATTAATTTAATTCCCTTCTTATTTTATGTTTTTTTTTATTTTGTATTTCAGAATTATTTCATTTCCTAATTTAGATTAGTTATATTTGGTAAGTTCGTAAATTAGGAGGGAGGGATTGATTTCCCTATACATATATATATATATATATACATATATATCGATATATATATATATATATATATATATATATACTCTACATGTGAGTAGTGAAATCAAGTAATTTTTATCCAAAACTATTTTCAACAACTATGCTAAAACTAGAGTGTTTTAATGTAAAAGATAATGCTCTTAAGATTGAGCCTGGGTTTGCATCATTTATCGAAATCCTTGTTGCTTTCTTGACAATTCATATGACACTAAGGGACTGTTTTTTAACAAATTTAGAACAGGTTTTATGCAGGATTTAGATGAAATTCAGCCAAACAGTCATTTTGGACAAAATAAATCCTCGGATGCTGGTAATCTGGATTCCACGTATTTCGGCTGTAAATCCCAGATTTACTAACAGGTGGATTTAACTTCACGGGCTTGGGATTTATGGCACGGCTCGGTAACAACTGTGGCGATAATATGCGGTTAGCCTATCTCTTCCTCCCAACGGTCTTCTTGTCGGAGTGTCTTCTATCGGGCGCTTAGGTTATATTTTACATTTCTCTGCCGGTAGCATTCTTACCTTCTTATACTCGAGAGATTTTCCCCTTTCATATTTCGAACCACGTACCTTTTTCTTCCCTTTTTTTTTTTTTTTTTTTTTTTTTTCTTAATGAGCTTTGAATCCTCTTCATATGTTGAATATGCCTCGAGTCCTGTTTCCTTGCTTGATGCTGATTGAGATCATTGGTTAGGTTGGAGTTTTTTTATTGTAGTAGTTTTTTGTGAAATTATATTGGAAACTTGTCTTCTTTCTATTTTCTTGGAGTCGGTATGGTATTTTCTTGCATCTACAAAGTGCGTCTAATTTGCTTACATGGAGAAGATGATATTGTCTCTATTTGGTGATCCGTATGAGCTAAGCTTGGAACTATGTTCTAGAAAATGTATGAAATTAGGTCAAGTTTTTTCTCCCTTCTGGGGTGCTTCAGCATAACATATGGGGTTCTTTTTTGTATAAAAAAATTTCCCCTATGAAATACCGTTGGCAATAGTATGCTATTGTTTCCATTTTTACTATCTGGCCGGATCTGAGTTAATTGCAGCTTAAATCCTCTGATCAAATGGTGCTACCGAACAGTCCCTTTTTTTTGGGAATCTGAATGGAAGTTTGATTTCTGTTTTCTCTGTGATGGTTTATCATTACGGGGCTAGCATGAGCCATTATCACCTGGTGGAAACATTTCGGCACATTAGAGAAAGGGTAGTTGCATATATAACACTCAAAACTATTGGTTTTTTTAGAAGAATTACACATACCACTGAATTCTTATGTATTTACATATGTTACACGTAAATTTAAATTTGTAAATGCATGCACCGGACCTATGCATGAAAAAGGCGTAGTACACATGTCAATTGAAGAAGTATTTACATAAAAATGTTCTAAAATATTTCATTATTGGGCTTAATTTGTTACTTGTTGCTAGAAAATTTGGTTCCCCTTGAGTTCAACTATCGTAAGTATATAGGAAATGGAAGTAGAAGGATAATTTCTATCATAATTTTTATTTACATGATTTCCATGGTGCAGTGCGAAGAGCACTTCACATCAATGAGTTATAATTTTTTGGTCCCTGAAGTTTGGTGTTCTTCAAATGGCCAGATGTTTATAGGTTTAGCTCCACCCTCTTTCTCATGGAAATGCCAAAAAAATTAGGGCTGCATCTTTTTGAGGTTTTGGGTAACAGTGATATTTCTTAGCATTACATGCACAAAAGAATTTTCAAATTGTGTTTGTCTCCTAGCAGTGATGCAATTGACAATGTTAATGATGATCAATCAAATAATCTTTTTGAGGCATTTCTTATATAATTCCCAATGAAAATCTAAGGCCTATAAATGCATTATTTTTTATGAAAGAAATTTCATTATGCTTTGTGATCTCATGTTTCACTTGATAAATTTGCTGTGTGAAAAAAAAGTGTTTACGATACTTTTTGGATTTGAGCATGCATGAGCATATTGAAGCAATGCTTGACCTTTTTTTTTGTAAGGAGATCCATATACTCTTTTTATCTAGATGTTGAAGTCATGTGGCTCCTCGAGGAGCATACAAAAAAAGGAAAAGAAATTGCATTATAGGAGAAAGCGCCTGTGAGCTACATGCAAAAATCCTATCATCAGTCTTATCTCCATCATGAAATACAATTTGTGGCTTTATTTTTATTACAATTATCAGGTTTAATGCCCACGCCTGTCGGCCGTTTTTTAACTTTTAACCCTTCGTGATTTGAAAAAGTGAATGATTTTGTGATTTTGAAAATAATTTAAATATAAATATAACCTTTTTTTATTTTTTAAATGTAACATTTTAATTTTAAAATAGGTGAGACCAAGCGGGTCTCACATTTAAATAGTTTAGATGATTGAATATATTACTACAGATAATACACTTATCCAAAAGAATAAATATATCACTTGTAATAGAAATTCAATCACCTAGACTAAAGAATTTGTGACATCCGTTTTAGTCTGCGAAATATTTTTTTTAAAAGGCCAACAAGTTCCCCTACCTAATACGAGGATTAGATAAGGTTTATTTTATCTAGGTTCCTGGTTCCCTATAGAGGCAAACCCCTATAGTTAATTACATCTTAAATGACTGTAGGTCACTTAAGAAAACTCTCGATTAAGATCAAGTGATTTTGCTTTCAAGATTTCAAAGTTTAGGTTTTCACGATTGGACATGTGAAAATCAAATGAGAATGGCTCAAAATAGAAACAATTATTTAAGGAATCCAAAGGGAAAAAAAGTATGGGATATCACAGATCTAGGGGAAACCCTAAGGATATCCCAACTATCCTAATGTTCGGCTTTATGTCTTTGAATTGATGCTTATTTGATATTTCAATCCTGCAAATTATTTAAGATTTAGGACTTATGTTTACACAATATCGAACTGTGCAAATAGCCTAAAAAGATATGAGGATTTACGTCGTACCGCATGGTAACCTCGGAATCCTAAAGTGTTAGGACTTATAATTACACAACAAAATTGTGCAAAAGCTTGAAGGGTGATCATATGGGTTGTTATTTAAACTAAATGAAGTGATAGGCGATGTGAAGATGTTTGTGTGATGTGTTTTAATGTTTTTGCTGTTGCAAATCAAGAAGGTGTCAGGTGATGTGAATGTGTTCATGTGATGTGAAGTGTTTTGCTCCTGCAGATCCACTTTGAAGTTGTTCCTCGTCGTGACGCCCAGGATGTTCGCTCCAAGCTTCTCGTAGTAGCACCTCCTGGTTTAGTTTTAGTTTTGAACATGCT
>NW_018165653.1:140899-141375 GCF_001263595.1 Phalaenopsis equestris | reverse complement strand
GTGAAAGAAAAGTAATAATGCACTGTATAGTAAAGAGAAAAGACAATATAATATGCATAACGTGCTAGGGAAGCAGTATAACAGACTATGAAAACAATATAACATGCTTTTAAAAATAAAATGCTGTAATGTAAATTAAACCTGTACAACTGAGAGGTTTATTGCTCCTTTAAATTTAGCTATTATGTGCTGTGTAAAAGAGGGAAGTATGACCTGAAAAAGACTTAGCTGAAACAGGTAAATCGCAGGGAAAAGATAAACAAATAAAATGAAATATCATACCACATATAAAGACCAAGAATAACAAATTTTATATGTGATATTGGAATGTCCCCAATTGCCAGGAGGATTTGAATGTAGGACAAACTCAAATCCCGGAACATTGAGTTTCAATTTTGGTCAATTTAAGGTAAGAATTTCATTATTTGATTTAATTAAATCAGTCATGAGTCACAATCTAGTGCACCCTCGTGCCT
>NW_018165653.1:140554-140889 GCF_001263595.1 Phalaenopsis equestris | reverse complement strand
TATCTTCTAATCTGAGGTTAGATGTTTGGATTTCTTAGGGTCATTTAAAAAAATTAGGATGGTAAACTATCTCCTAAGCTATGCTCTTAAGATCTAGGATGACTACTCTTTAGATTAAACTTGAAGTGTCCTAAGGTGTCTAATCTTAATTAAATGTCTTTCCACTAACCCTCAAACATCTATAGATCCAGCTTAGCTCGCTACCAGACTTCTGAAAACTAGGGATAAACTCATAGTTTTGGCAAAAGAGTTGTGAGTTGTGCTTCAATCCTAGTTAAAGGAATTGGATTTTAAATTGATTCAAAGCTTAAGGGATCTAAGTATAAGTCCACTAA
>NW_018165653.1:138232-139694 GCF_001263595.1 Phalaenopsis equestris | reverse complement strand
ACCAAGAATCAAATCTAGCTCAATGAATATGGAGCTCACGGCTAAGGCAGCAACCCAAAACCAAGAATCAAATCTAGCTCAATGAATATGGAGCTCACGGCTAAGGCAGCAACCCAAAACCAAGAATCAAATCTAGCTCAATGAATATGAAGCTCACGGTTAAGGCATCAACCCAAAACCAAAAATCAAATCCAGCTGAATGGATATGAAGCTCAAGATTAAGGCATCAACCCAAAACCAAAAATCAAATCCAGCTAAATGGATATGAAGCTCACGGCAAAGGCATCAACCCAACGCCAAAAATCAAATCCAGCATATATTTCAACAAGGGGGCAGCAAGAGAAGTGAAATATGAGTCCCCAAACATTAATTTCTAGCATTTAAAAATGACATCCAACATATATTTCAACAAGGGGCAGCAAGAGAGGTGAGATATGAGCCCCCAAACATAATTTCTAGCATTTAAAAATGACATCCAACATATATTTCAACAAGGGGCAGCAAGAGAGGTAAGATAATTTCTAGCATTTAAAAAATGACATCCAACATATGTTTCAACAAGGGACAGCAGTATAGGTGAGATATAAGCCCCCAAACATAATTTCTAGCATTTAAAAAATGACATCCAACATATATTTCAACAAGGGGCAGCAAGAGAGGTAAGATATGAGCCCCCAAATGTAATTTTCAGCATTTAAAAATAACATCCAGCATATATTTCAACAAGGGGCAGCAAGGGAAGCATAATGGGAGCCCTAAATGTAATTTCTCCAACATATAAAATAATTTCAACATGTATTCCAGCAAAAGGGTGAGTATGAGGAACATGAAATGAACCCCTAAATGCATGTGTTATCTCACAAAGCAATTTCCAGCACATATTGCAGCAAAAGTGGGAGTAATAGGAATATAAAACATAAGCTCAAATGTATCCATATGAAAGTCCAAGCTCAAACAAAAATAAGAAGGAATCCCCTTTTTTTTTTCTTTACTACGTGAATAAATGTTAATTGCACTTTCTTTCATCTTTACCAATCATGCGCAAAACGATGTATTCTATCTTTTCCAAACCAACCAAAAAGAATCACGAAGAGTTTCTAAACGTTTCTTTCAAGATCCGCATAATGAAAAGCAAAGAAGAGCTCCATAATTTTTTTCAAACCATCAAGAATGTGAATTCAACAAACATTTGAATATGTGACCTCCAAAATCAACGAAACTAATAATAAAGAGAAGCTCCCAATATTTTTTTCTAAGCATGCTTAGAAGACCATTCAAACATGGAGCCAAAAGGGGAAATCCCAACTACCATTCTATGTGCAAGCTACAAGTTTCACCAAACATCCTCCTCTTTCTTTTTTTTTTTAAAGAAACATTGAAGTTAGAACAATGCAACCAAGTCAACAAACCATGGTAATGAATAGCTAAGGGAGGAAGAGATACCTCTTGGCGCAAATCCAAA
>NW_018165653.1:123940-137612 GCF_001263595.1 Phalaenopsis equestris | reverse complement strand
TCGGTCGGTTCGGCTAGGGTTCGCGATCGGAGAGGAAGGAAGCTCGGGCCGGCCTCGCGAATGTGAAGGAAGGCTCGGGCCATGCGGTTTAGGGCTTTAGGTTTAAAGGGAAATAAATAAAAAAACAGAAATATATATATATATATATCAAACTTCATGTGGTTTGTCCATGTGCGGCGTCCTATCAAAAAACATTCCGGACTCTCCGGCACAGTTTATTTCGCCGTCAGAGGTCGCTTTGACGAATTCACCGATTTGCGTGTCAATTTTCCCGTATCGAAAGTATGACAATATGGGTGTCCTTTCCTACCAAAATGGATATCCCGGACGCGTTGGCGCAGTCCAATTTGTCGTCGGAGGTCATCCGGAGAAGTTCGCATTTTCGCCGTCCTTTAGGCTTAATTGAAGTCCGATTTCATGCAATTTTGTGAACTTTGTGCATTTGGTGTGTGTATGTGACGAAAAGGTCGTGACGATGTTTTCCTAAGACTTGAAGTCCTATTTGGAACATTTCCCTTGAATCTTCGCAAAATAGCCCATAACCGCTCGTTCATAAGACGATGATCTTGTGCCAAAGATGCTAGACATCAAAGGAAAATAGGAATTGGCTAGAAGGGTGAGTCTCAATTCTAGTTTTCTAAGATGGTCAATAGGAAATCCTAGAGCTAGAACCTAGGCTCTAAGGAAAGGAAATGACCTAAAAAATGAGGTCAACAATGCCCTACACTTAAATATTAAAAGTGTGATGTTGAAGTATTTTTTGAGTGAGAATTTGCTATTTGATGGGGTATGCATGGATGGTCTGAAGATTCTCAGGCAACCACATTTGCCATTCTCTAGCATCAAACCGTGCAATGCATACTGTGATATGCAACATATGATAGAAAGCATAACACCTACAATTTAGCACTACTTTGAATCTATATATACTATTTTGGGATATGGATTATTGCAAAAACAATCAGCGATGTTTCTGAACATTGTTTTAGTTCAGCATAATTTATTTCTTTTATGTGTGGTTGTGCATAAGATTTCTCACTTCTTTGTACTATCATGGAATAGTTATATCAGTTTCACAGTTTTGAGATGATTTCTGTGCAAAACATAAAAAAAGTTCCATTTTTATTTTTTTATCCTCTAAAAATATAATTTACAAGTCATTTGACACATTAAACATGTTTTTAGATGAAACAAATAAGATAATCATTGCAACTAAATTGCAATCATAGGCTTATGAACTTTTCGTAAATTTAAAAAAACTACAGATATTCTTTCACTTAAAAAAAGTCTATGTATCGGTACACACTATATATTTTTTCTTCTGAAGTTAATCACCACCACATTGAATCCAAAACATAAATTACTTCAACTAAATTGCTATTGTTGTCATAAATGAACTAAACATATTCCTTGACCAAGTTCGACAAAGTTTCGTAAGATTCAGACATTGTGATGAATATATCTTCTTACTTTACTGTTATTTATTCGTAAGCCCCGCAGAAATAACAAAGTCAGAGTAAGAACCTATTAAATTAATTCAATTAAAACGAGTTGCGAGTCCACTGCTCGCTCAGAAACATCTGTCGCACTAGGGAAACATAAATGTGGTGCAAGAAAAATACAAATGAGTGGATGATATCACAAAATTAAATGATCTAAACAAAAAATTGATGACAATTGTATAGCGAAGATGGATTTAATATCTGATAGGGAGTAACAACCAGTATAGGTTGAGTACACGGAGAGGTTATGCCGGTTAGTGAAACTTATTAAGTTTTGTAATCACAATTTTAGCTTCTATAAATACCATCTAATATTTGACTTTCTCATTTAATATAATTGAATATAATATGTCCTATATATTAATGAATTAAATAAAACTCGTTCTCTTCAATTATTATGCTTTTCGCACTTACATTGACAATACAATGTTTTTAATTATAGATATGAAGAAATTTTTCATTTCGGACACCAAAGTGGTCGGAACAACATAATGTTGTTGTAGGGGAGATGCTTATGGAATAGTATCTATATGGAAATATTTTTTCTAGTGTGTTGAAGAAGAGTTTATGGGGTGATATTGTCAAAATATTAAATAGAAGATAAGACATTTCATATTCCATACCATTGTGATGACAAAGTTCAAAAAGTGAATGTTGATTTCAAAATTGTATATCAACTTCCAAATAAAAGTGGTCTACTGGTAGCAACAGGTGAACTATGGGATGAAATCTTATAGGTAAGATAAAAATCACTCTTTACTCTTTCCTAATTATTTCACTTTGTTAATTCAACTTACACCGTTTAATTAAAATTAATTGAATCTCAAGAGAATTCAAAGTTGGGTCATTTTAGATGAAATCCATTTCACTAATATGATGCATTTGAGAAGATATGTGTTGATAATATTATTGTTGACATACGAGCACAATCAACTGTTTATTGAGGAAGAAAAGTATTGGTGAGACGGCCACTGCCTTAGGGAACACATCTGTGAAGAGGAATTCATGGCTCAAATGGTGTCACCTTTATCAATGACAATAACATGCCACGAACTCCTATGCACGCCATCAATGATGACTCAATAGCAGATTAAGAGACAGAATCACATAGTGTTGGAACCAAACAACGCAGCAAAGAGATGCTTCCAGCATCACGGTGCACCGAAAAATGAGCTGATAAAGAGGCATTCAACATATTACTTCTGTGCAGGTGGAGACCATTGTAGCATTGAAGGACTTGTTGGACCAACATGTCTCTGTCTCGATGAATGATTGTCTTGCAAAGTTAGGAAGTATTGATGACATTTTAGAAGAAGCCACACTCGTTGTTTTGGACACGCTCAATGAATACGTGAACAAGAAATATGCTCTCTTGAGATACCAAGGCCCTCAACTTGGATGTTGGATTGAGCACATTCTTGCAAAACATTCATGTTCTGCTTGACTTTCATGTTTGATGACATCGAATTTTTTTTAACAGCATCTTAGTTCTATGTTAAAGTCTTAGTAATCCACTAGCAATACTGTTATTTTTTTTATCTATATCGGCATTTCATCCCCATGGTTATATTTGTAGTGTTATTATGTCCGTTTTATTATTCAGTCAGTGTTGCTTCAGTGTTGCTTCTATTCTTACCTATGTTATTTTAATGCTCTATGAATTATTATCTTCATGTAGAATTTTATACTAAAAAATTGCTTATCACAGGAATGCCTAATTATTCTTGTGGAAGATTATCGGACAATATGTACAATCTCAAAACAATTACATTGATGTAACTTATGCCTTTAATGAGCTATTACCAAGAGTTATGCATAGTAGCTCATCCGATGATAATGAATTTATTCTGAAACTAATGTTTGTTAGAGCATTAAACATTGTACAGTCTAATACACTGGGCAACTGTATGTCATGGATGTTCTTATTGTACATCTAATACGTTGTTATAACTGTTTGATGCTTTCACTCAACTACGAGACTTTATAGTAAATGTTAATCTATTAAGTGATCCGAGAAATATGAGTATTGTAGAACAACTTGAATTTTTTTTGAGAGGAGTTTCACATGCACATTAATATATACAACTTTGTGAATTCTTTCAACATTTATTCAAAATATTTGGCAGATACTTCAAAATTGTCTTACAAGTCATTGTTTCTTTGACTGAGGAATACATTTGATTGCCAGCAGATGAATCTAAATGCCACTCTTTCATCCGTTCTAACCAGCAATTTTATTTTTTCTTTGAAAATATAATTGGAGCAATTGATGACACACCTATACCTGTTGTTGTTGATCTGGACTTCACAGAATAGATATCGTAACAGAAGAGAGTTTACCTCACAAAATGTGATGACTACTTTCTCATTTGATCGTCACTTTTTGTTTGTTGCTTCTAGTTGGGAGGGATCGACAGTTGATATGAGTGTGCTGTGTTGGTTGGCGGAGCAATGATTTTTTCGTGTCACAAGGCCGATATTACCTTGTTGACTTAGGATATGCTAACACTAATAAATTATTAGCACCCTAGGGGGGTTGCAGTTATCATCCTAGTGAGTACTGTGTTTGTTTGGAGCTTGTCCAGGCGCACTCTGAGAAAAACATTTAAGGCTTGAGCGTATGAAACCAAGTTCGTGGCCAACATGGAGGATTTTACTTGGCTGAAAAAGCTCCACTTACACCCTCGTGAAAGAATGTTTTGGTGGCGAGTGGTGCAAAATGCCATTCCAACAAAAGCCTGGCTCTTAAATCGTGGCCTAACGGTTGTAACCACTCTTGGGGTGTCAGGAGAATGAGAACCGATCCCATATTATGTCCATGTTGTTGATGTCGGTGCACAAAACCTTGCCAATTGGGGGTTCTCTTTGCCAATATTTGCTAGCATTGTGGATGCCCTCATGGGCTTACTCAGGTTTGCACCTCGGACATCCCCTCTGTCCGCATGTTTTGTTATGCAGTTCACTGTTGTTTGAGAGCTAGGAATGCGAAGGTTCATGGTCAAACACATGGCACTTCGGTTACTCTTGCCCTCTCCATCCTTGAAGCCCTCATTGACATGCATCTCTTCCCATTCCGGGAGCAATGGAATGTGACAGTATTACTCGGGAGCAAAAGATTTATATAACCATTGTCATGCTTGATTAAGAAATACAGTAGAAAGAACATTTGATATATGGAATGAGTGATTTCAAGTTTTAACTCATATGCAAGAGTTTTCATTGAGTGTGTAGCGTGATATAGTCATTGCTTGTGTCATCTTGCATAATTTCAAGATAATTTTATTGGTAGACTTCACGGACATGATATATATTTCAACATGTCACATATTGAAATGCATCACGATAAATAACTGGTTGAGGTGATCAATACGGTTGATGACCCTAATGTGCATGCAACTATTGGGTAAAAATTTGAAGGTGATATGTTTTGACATTCAATTGCTATAAATTTGTGAGAATTACGTGTAAGAATTTTTATTTAATCATTTTATTCTATATTTCATATATGCATTATGTTAATGTTAGCTTTACATATGTTACAGGAATCTGAACAAAAACGACGCAATGGTTCTTCACTTTTTTTATGCTCAGTGTTTCAGTATAACATTAGACACAACTTTTTATTTAATAATTTTGCAATGTCAGTTGAGACAAGCCATATATTGAGTGTTCTCAGTATCACTTTTCCCGCAATGCTCGACTCCTTGCACTTGATTCATTTGTGTTTGTGTTTGATAGCACTTCTGTTTGGCCGTGAATAATTTATAAAGACAGTATAGTTTATTCAAATTAGGTCAAATTTAATCACTTTTGATTTAACTTGAAGCTAGCTTGAGTTGAAATTGGAAATTTTTTACTTCGAGTTTAGGCTAGCTTGCTTAAACTGGACTTGATATCGCCTCCATGGATGATGTGATTGTCATCAAACCTTTTGTCTCAAGATATATAACGTTTTTCTTAAGTTTGTTTCTGGATTTAGCTTGTACTTAGAATATCCTAAAGATAGCAGCCTTAACAAAATGGGTAATTGCCTAATCTGAATTCTCTGATAGCAACAGTGTGTGATTACCTGAGGTGGTTTGATGGATTTTCAGTCTTACCAAGAAAAGGTAAAGACTATGTGAGCTGGGTAACACTTGAAGCTATACTGAATGCAATTAAAGAAGTTTTATATATCAGTGTGCAAGTATTGTTTGAATTCAATGCATTTAGGAGACTCCTGCAAGGCAAGTAACGGGTAGTTTTCTTCCATAACTTAGAAAAAGGTTAACTTTTCCAAGTCACATTGTTTTTTAATTTATTTGCAACCCAAAAACTCATTACCTAGTCCTTCTATCAGAAAAAAAAATTCTGCAGGTCCTTGAAAGCAAATGAAAACAAATGTTTGATTTGCATTGAGCATGGCAAAAATAGCAGCAAGCGGAAATAAAGCAAAAAGAATATTACCTCCATATAAAATTTGTGAAGAAAAGAAATAAATAATGTTACTTTCTTGATCGCTAAAGGTTGTTTTTGAAATTGTTCATTTTTGGAGAAACAGATATTTGAGCTTTCATTTATTTTTTACTGCAAGTTGACATGCAGTCATTCAGGTCTAGAGATTTATATGAATTCATTTAGTACTTGTACATATATCTATTGTCCATCTCTAATTGTTATTTTTTAGCAAGATAAGAATTTATAAGTTGCAATATCAGCTTGGGGATCCCTAATTTCTACTCATATATTTTTTTGGGGATCTTTGCTTTTATGGTGCAATGGCGGAGCAGCTTGGACAACCTATGCTTTTGCATGGTAACCACCGCAATATATGTTTTCCGGATTCAACTTCATTTGGAAATAGCTATGTACGTAATTTCCCCATCATTTTAATTGATTTTTACTTCCTCTTACACTCTTTAATGCCCTACATGAAATATGATATGTGTTTACATTATACATGGACAATCTTATCATTGTCCAAGGTGATTTGGCATTCCCTACTCTATGATGCATTGGCATAAAAGCTTCGATGACCTATGTTTTTGCATGGTAACCACTGCATCGAGCGTCATTGCTGGAGAACATGTGGATGTCCCTGCTTTTCTGATTTTTTTTTTTACTTTTTTTTTTAGTGAACAAATTGGGGTGTTAAAGTGGGTTGATCTTTATAAAATTGCCCAAGTTGAAATTTTTTAAGTTTTATTCACTTTCATTTTTAAATTGATTTTGAATTTTGCATTTTATATTTGTTGGAAAATGCTTATCGAGGGGAGAGTTATTGGGTTTGTATAACTTTTCCTGCAGTTTTATACTTACTGTAAAGTGGATTGAATATTGAGTTAGTTTTGATGTCTACAAAGTTTACAGTGGTTGTAACGGAAAATTCTTATGTGCTTTTGTTCATCTAGTTATTGGCTTAGTTTTGCTTGGCTTACTGCAAAATGTAGAAAATTCTAATGTTGTGTTTGTTCAATTGGGGATTTGGGAAAGATAATTCAAGCTTTTTATATTCTGAGATTGAATTCCTATATTTCGTGGGAGAAGCTTAAGATTATGTGTATGGTTTTCTTATTACACTCCAACAACCCTAACTGCTGTTTAAAACCCGGCAGAAATTGCCAAACAGTTTTATTGGATTTATAGGATTTAATTAATCTGTTGCCAGACAGTTTTCCGGATTTAGCCCATTCAGGATTTAGTAAATCCGGATTTATGGGATTTACTAAATCCTACTAATTTAAATCTCATCTGCTGTCAGACAGCACCTAAAGAATGCTTGAAATTTTCTTATTTACATGTTTCCTAGTGTTCAATTAGACTTTTCGCTATGCTATTTGTTGTGCTCACATATTCTTCTGATTTTACACATGGTATTTACAAGGTTACAACTAATTACTCCAGCTTTTCACATGACGTGATACCAAAATTATATGCAAAAAATAGCACTCTACAACATGCTCATGCATATTTGATTATTTTTAAATTGCAATCTTGTTTTTCAATATTTTCCTGCTAACCCTTCCTCAAACTTCTATCCATTTGGTTCTGTCCCCATTCTTCATGTGCATTTTTACCTGTTCAACTCATCTAAGATGAGCTTTACCCAATCATTTCAGGAATACATATAAAGATCTGCCTATACGAGGATGCCGACCGTATGACTGTTCGTACAGAGGACAAGACTCTATACTCCAAGGAAGATTTCCGGGAATTCCTCCTTCGTCATAACTGGACTTGTTTAAGAGAACTTGGTGGATTTCATAGTGTAGATACTCATAGTCTTAATACTCTAGATGATCTTCGTCCTGGAGCTATATATCAGGGTGTTAGATTGCTCGGTGATTAAATAGCAGAGATGTTGAATGCCACCATTGGAGCAAGCTCATTGTGCTTAGAGTTCACAGGGTTAGCATCTTTTATAACACATTATTAATTGTAGTCAAATATTTATTGATATAAATAAAAGATCATAAATTTGATAGAGATATATTCATTCATTCCATCATTAGCTCTCGTCTGAGAAATTATTGCATCAAGATACCTGACGCAAATTTGCGTCAGGTGTTCAATTAAAATTTGTCACATCAAAATTTGGACCTCGCTGAAATACACTGGTTAATTGTTTTTTAAAAGTGTGAGATTCATCCTAACACATGATCAAATTTAATTAGACACCTACTGGTTAATTGCTTTTTAAAAGTGTGAGACTCGTCCTAACACATGATCAAATTTAATTGGACACCTGACACAAATTTGCATCAAGTGTCATGATGCAATAATTTTTCCTCCTTTGATCTCTCTTTTTCTTCATAACTGGTAGAACCTTTTTTTTTCTTGTAAATAACGTTGTTTGAGTTTTAGCTGAATATTTTAGTCTAAGTATGTGTTTATTTTGTTAAGAAGTATTGCTAATGCTGATATTCTGAGGGAAAGGGTTTTGCGGTTACTTCTGCTTTTATGCAGTACTGCTGCAACTCCATATACTAATCTTGCTGTAATTTCTAGTTTTATTTCTTAGAGAATTTGCATTGATTTGATTAATGCCGTGGAGCTTCAGGAGTGCTTAATGATTTAAATTCTTGAGTTGTACTAAATTTTGAGGTGCATATCTGAATATTTTCTTCATTTGAATTTGTTTCATTACATTCATTCGAAGCAGATAATTTGGATTGAAATACGATTTTCAGGCTATTGTAGAGTGTTTATCACTCATCAGTGATTAATTGAACTTGAAATTTAACCTAATGTTAGTTCCATTTGAATTTGAAGTCAAGAAAGATGCATGCCATAGTAGACTTGGCTCTCGGGTCGAAGGACTAATGTTTTTAATTGAACTTGAAATTTAACCTAATGTTAGTTCCATTTGAATTTAAAGTCAAGAAAGATGCATGCCATAGTAGACTTGGCTCTCGGGTCGAAGGACTAATGTTTTTAATTGAACTTGAAATTTAACCTAATGTTAGTTCCATTTGAATTTGAAGTCAAGAAAGATGCATGCCATAGTAGACTTGGCTCTCGGGTCGAAGGACTAATGTTTTTAATTGAACTTGAAATTTAACCTAATGTTAGTTCCATTTGAATTTGAAGTCAAGAAAGATGCATGCCATAGTAGACTTGGCTCTCGGGTCGAAGGACTAATGTTTTTAATTGAACTTGAAATTTAACCTAATGTTAGTTCCATTTGAATTTGAAGTCAAGAAAGATGCATGCCATGGTAGACTTGGTTCTCGGGTCGAAGGACTAATGTTTTTAATTGAACTTGAAATTTAACCTAATGTTAGTTCCATTTGAATTTGAAGTCAAGAAAGATGCATGCCATAGCAGACTTGGCTCTCGAGTCGGACTAATGTTTTTCGATGTCTCGGTGATGCCGAAGATTTGATGATTATGGTATAAATAACAGTATTATAATTAGAAAAGTGAGTAAAACTGTGATCAAATTTTGTAAAATTGTCTTTTGCAACCTTTTCATAATTTCATCGAAATGCATATAATTTTTGATGCCATTCTTTCAGTTAGACTATTATTATTATTTTTTTTTGAAAGAATATACTTATTCTCAAAATCAATTTCGTATATCCAATTTAATTATTTAGCTCAAAAATATTGAACTAATTAACCACTTACAATAAAATCGATGATACCTCTGATGCAATCATGGAAGTCGACCTGTTTAAAGGTGACAAATGTAGAGCATAAGGATGTACTGCTTCACTCTCTTCATTCTAACTTTAATGTACGAGTGAGGTTTGCTGTAGAAATTCTTGGAGTTAATGTTACTTTCTAAATCACAAACTTAATGCTGACTAGTTGGTTAAACAAATAAATCAAATAATTTGCTAAGTAGTCACAAAATAGAAAGAACTAATTCATTGTGAAGCACAATGATATTGGAGGCTAGTTTCATGAAAATACATAACTAGGGAATATATAACAAGTTGGGTTAAACTGATTTTAGGATCTAAAAGAGCTTTTATCAATGATTCTCTCAATTCTTTCGAGAGAATGAGAGCTTCATAAATGCTTAACTTTGCTGACAATTTCCTCAAATGGGCTAGAACATTATAGTCGACTTTGTTGTAAGACATTAATATTTTCTTTAGTCTTTCTTGTACCAGTAGAAATACATCTTCTGACACAACTATTTGTTTTTCTTTTTCTTTATGAGCCATCCTTGGAGTTAAAAGCATTCCTCTTCGCAAGTTTATTTCAATTATTTATTTTTGTTCATTTGTAGGCTTTGAAGTTTCTCCTGGGAGTAACTCGTCTGAGTCCTTTGTCTCCGAGTTTGATTATTCCAATTCTATGGAAATTGGTGTTCCTTGCAAATTAAGCGTAGATATATCTTCATTTTCACTGTCATTGTAGTTGTTATTGCCATTAATGTCGTTGTCACAGTTGATTGTACTTTGATTGTCATCTGACCCATCGGGATTGTGTATGATTTGAGAATTGTTTAAAGGATCGAAACCAAATTGGTTGTTTTCAGGAGCATCATCATAAAAAATAGAGAAAATGTGACCAAAATTGAAAGTCTTTGCATTAACTGTCCTCAGAGGGACGAAGAAAATTCATACAAAGTCAACAGATTGAGGGATTTTATCCCCAATTCTGAGACAACCAATCTAGGAGAAGTAGAAATAAAAGAAATTGAAGGTACAAAGGGAATAAAAACTCCTATGTTGTGATGGCCTCTTATCCTCTCGACTTTATTTTCTCTTTTTTTTTTCTTTTCTTTTCCATTGTGGTGGGGGCATCGACTTTGATGTTGAGGCTTGAGTAGCTTTCATCTTATTGAGGGCCATCTTTGAAGACTTGGTCCATGATACATCTCATCCATCTTTATCTTTGTAGGGGTTGACAGGAACAAATTCACCAGCTGACATTGCATTGATAGAACCCTTTTCGTGCTCTTTCAAGTATTCCTTCAAGGTGATTATGTTCCTTGCCATAAAGTTGTATTGTAACCAGTCCTTGAAGACAAAACAATCTTCAATCTTGTGCTCGAGCATCATGTGGTAGGCACAATAGTTGGGATGGTCCTTCAATTCAACTTCCCCTGGCTTTTTGGCCTCGGGCAGCTTGAATTCTGGTATCTTCAATAAAATGCGGAATATTTTTGTGGCAGCTTCCCTTTTGAATGGATATTCTTTATTCATCTGTTTTGGCATCGATTTCTTTTTTGCTCTCTATTGATTCGATTGTTGGAACTGCAATTGTAAGGGCGACCTTGGTTGCGGTGGATTGACGCTTTGTCTCGATTTTCTTTGTTTGGGTTGTACCTGCATGAATTGCTTACCCTTTTTTACTGCCAAGACATTTCGTGATTTCTTTTCGAATGTTTTTGACTGGACTTAGTTTTTCTACCTTTTCTATTTTGTTCATTTGCTTGGCTTCTTCTTGGAGGCCGACAGCTTTACTTGGCAACTTCTCAAATATCTTTATTGTGAACCCTTTATGCATGAATGCCACCGGTCAATGGATGTTTTTGAGTAGGATCTCAATAGCATGTTTTACTTGAAGTTACGGTTCACACTTCATGCTGAGATTCCTCCAGCGAAGGATGTAGTCTACAAGAGTTTCCCCTGGCTTCTGCTTTTCTATCATGAGGTCTCCAATAGTGATATGGTGTTGGGCCCCAGCGAAGCGTTGAATGAAAAGATTCTCCAACTCAACAAAAGTCTTGAAAGATCCATTGGGGAGGTAGACATATCAATCGAAAGCAACTCTTGTGAGACTGTTGACAATTTCACGGAACAAAAGTGCATCATTACAACTGACGTTGTAACATCTTGCAGAGAAGTATGCAACATGTTGACGGAAATTACCAGTCACATCAAATATTTTAAAGTGTGGTGGCACAAAGCCCTTAGAATATTGGATAGAATCATATTCCTCTGGGTAGGGTCTACCCTTTGACATTAAGGATCCGACCCTCACCTAAGCCATTGTTTCTTTGACCTTTTGTTCCACTAACTGAGTTATATCCTTTTTTAAAATTCCACTATGAATCAAATCCTTTTTCCTTTGACTTGTTTCTTCCATTTCTGGTGGTTCTTTCTTATCGTTGAGAATATGGACTACTTCTGGTCGAATGATCTCAACTGACTTTGGTGAGATCACTTGCAGTGAACTATCTAGATTTGCTAATGCGATCATCATTTCCTCAAATTTCTTTTCGAGAAGATTGATAGGTTTGTCTCATTGTTGTATAACCTTCTATAATTTATTTTTCAGGTCTTCTTCACTTGATGGTGGTACATCTCATGCAAACAAAGTGGCACGAGTTTCTACCATGTTGATTTCTGCATGCTCTTTCTCCGTGTTATTAGAAGAACTCCTTTCTTTGTTTGCCAAAAATTGCTTAACATTAGCTTTTAATTTATGTAGTTTTCTTCAATTGACTGAGTCTTTTATTGAGTATTGTCAGCCAAGATACCATACCATGTACCCACAACATCAGATACTTCTTCTGATGGCTTATGTTTCCATACATTGTCTTTGAGTATCAGACGAGATGCCTTTAGAGGTGTGTCATCGAGTTGTGGGCGGGTATGATCCCCAGCTCGAAACATACATACTAGGGAATTCATGCTAGCAGATGTTTCTTTAGCTCTTAAAAGCATCTCATCATGTGTCAGTGGGGAATTTGGATGGTGTCTCGGTCCAACTTTAACAGAAGTGTGAAAGTACTATCTCTTCGTGGAGGTGGTAATATCTTCCATTCTCGGTCCAAGCAAAGCTTAGCTGGTACCCAGGTTAGAATAACTCGAATCTGTTAGTTCCCTGAACGGAACTTGCTAGGGAATGGGTGTGTTATCCTTTTCATACATATGGTTTTTCTTTCTTGAAAATTTCTCTTCTTAATTTAGGATAGACCGCACCACCCATCTTGTGCAAGATCTGGGTGATCGAGCAGTTCTCTTTTCAGGCAAGTGTCTCAAACACGGAGTGAATCCTTGAGACAAACAGTCTCTTCTTCTTTTCTTTGTATTGGGGAAAAGATTGAGGTGGACTGTCAGCAATCTTACGAATATTTTCCTTACGAGTTGCAGATAATGGGAAGAACCTACTTATTCCTAATAGAAAATATTTATGGAGAAGCTCCATATCCTTATCAACATTGATTTTGTCAATTTTATTCTTTTTCTTATTTAGAGTAGAACAACTCTTATTCCTCCGCTGAGCGCAAGTCAGTGGCACAGTCTTAGAGTTGGACCCAATCTCAAAAACAGATGGTGGCAAAACATCATCCTCCTCTACGAGGATTTTCTTTCCTTTGCAATCTATCTCTTCCTTGTTTTCAATAATAGGGCTGACCAAAATTGACTTCAGAGTCGTTTTAGTCATAAAAATTTTCTTGGACCGAGTTCTCTTAAGCGAGGGGAGCTCATGGTGGGATTTTAAATTGAACTTGATTGGTGGCTCTATGTCCTTCTAGCTATCTTCAATATAGTGTGAGGGATATCACCGAGTTCCACTTCCATGTCATCAAATCTGGACTGAAACTTAAATAACAAACTGTCAGTTGACAGGCTAAGCCCTCTATTAAATGAATAGATCAACTTCGAAGCTTCCATTGTCACAATTCTGTCAAAATTGAAAATGTCATTTTGTCTTGTTTTTATTGTATGTAACATTTTAATTTAGTTAAAGTTGTAATTTTTTTTTTGTGATGTTTGTGATTA
>NW_018165653.1:113809-123840 GCF_001263595.1 Phalaenopsis equestris | reverse complement strand
ACATAACTAGGGAATATATAACAAGTTGGGTTAAATTGATTTTAGGATCTAAAAGAGCTTTTATAAATGATTCTCTCAATTCTTTCGAGAGAATGAGAGCATACATAACTAGGGAATATATAACAAGTTGGGTTAAACTGATTTTAGGATCTAAAAGAGCTTTTATCAATGATTCTCTCAATTCTTTCGAGAGAATGAGAGCTTCATAAATGCTTAACTTTGCTGACAATTTCCTCAAATGGGCTAGAACATTATAGTCGACTTTGTTGTAAGACATTAATATTTTCTTTAGTCTTTCTTGTACCAGTAGAAATACATCTTCTGACACAACTATTTGTTTTTCTTTTTCTTTATGAGCCATCCTTGGAGTTAAAAGCATTCCTCTTCGCAAGTTTATTTCAATTATTTATTTTTGTTCATTTGTAGGCTTTGAAGTTTCTCCTGGGAGTAACTCGTCTGAGTCCTTTGTCTCCGAGTTTGATTATTCCAATTCTATGGAAATTGGTGTTCCTTGCAAATTAAGCGTAGATATATCTTCATTTTCACTGTCATTGTAGTTGTTATTGCCATTAATGTCGTTGTCACAGTTGATTGTACTTTGATTGTCATCTGACCCATCGGGATTGTGTATGATTTGAGAATTGTTTAAAGGATCGAAACCAAATTGGTTGTTTTCAGGAGCATCATCATAAAAAATAGAGAAAATGTGACCAAAATTGAAAGTCTTTGCATTAACTGTCCTCAGAGGGACGAAGAAAATTCATACAAAGTCAACAGATTGAGGGATTTTATCCCCAATTCTGAGACAACCAATCTAGGAGAAGTAGAAATAAAAGAAATTGAAGGTACAAAGGGAATAAAAACTCCTATGTTGTGATGGCCTCTTATCCTCTCGACTTTATTTTCTCTTTTTTTTTTCTTTTCTTTTCCATTGTGGTGGGGGCATCGACTTTGATGTTGAGGCTTGAGTAGCTTTCATCTTATTGAGGGCCATCTTTGAAGACTTGGTCCATGATACATCTCATCCATCTTTATCTTTGTAGGGGTTGACAGGAACAAATTCACCAGCTGACATTGCATTGATAGAACCCTTTTCGTGCTCTTTCAAGTATTCCTTCAAGGTGATTATGTTCCTTGCCATAAAGTTGTATTGTAACCAGTCCTTGAAGACAAAACAATCTTCAATCTTGTGCTCGAGCATCATGTGGTAGGCACAATAGTTGGGATGGTCCTTCAATTCAACTTCCCCTGGCTTTTTGGCCTCGGGCAGCTTGAATTCTGGTATCTTCAATAAAATGCGGAATATTTTTGTGGCAGCTTCCCTTTTGAATGGATATTCTTTATTCATCTGTTTTGGCATCGATTTCTTTTTTGCTCTCTATTGATTCGATTGTTGGAACTGCAATTGTAAGGGCGACCTTGGTTGCGGTGGATTGACGCTTTGTCTCGATTTTCTTTGTTTGGGTTGTACCTGCATGAATTGCTTACCCTTTTTTACTGCCAAGACATTTCGTGATTTCTTTTCGAATGTTTTTGACTGGACTTAGTTTTTCTACCTTTTCTATTTTGTTCATTTGCTTGGCTTCTTCTTGGAGGCCGACAGCTTTACTTGGCAACTTCTCAAATATCTTTATTGTGAACCCTTTATGCATGAATGCCACCGGTCAATGGATGTTTTTGAGTAGGATCTCAATAGCATGTTTTACTTGAAGTTACGGTTCACACTTCATGCTGAGATTCCTCCAGCGAAGGATGTAGTCTACAAGAGTTTCCCCTGGCTTCTGCTTTTCTATCATGAGGTCTCCAATAGTGATATGGTGTTGGGCCCCAGCGAAGCGTTGAATGAAAATATTCTCCAACTCAACAAAAGTCTTGAAAGATCCATTGGGGAGGTAGACATATCAATCGAAAGCAACTCTTGTGAGACTGTTGACAATTTCACGGAACAAAAGTGCATCATTACAACTGACGTTGTAACATCTTGCAGAGAAGTATGCAACATGTTGACGGAAATTACCAGTCACATCAAATATTTTAAAGTGTGGTGGCACAAAGCCCTTAGAATATTTGGATAGAATCATATTCCTCTGGGTAGGGTCTACCCTTTGACATTAAGGATCCGACCCTCACCTAAGCCATTGTTTCTTTGACCTTTTGTTCCACTAACTGAGTTATATCCTTTTTTAAAATTCCACTATGAATCAAATCCTTTTTCCTTTGACTTGTTTCTTCCATTTCTGGTGGTTCTTTCTTATCGTTGAGAATATGGACTACTTCTGGTCGAATGATCTCAACTGACTTTGGTGAGATCACTTGCGGTGAACTATCTAGATTTGCTAATGCGATCATCATTTCCTCAAATTTCTTTTCGAGAAGATTGATAGGTTTGTCTCATTGTTGTATAACCTTCTATAATTTATTTTTCAGGTCTTCTTCACTTGATGGTGGTACATCTCATGCAAACAAAGTGGCACGAGTTTCTACCATGTTGATTTCTGCATGCTCTTTCTCCGTGTTATTAGAAGAACTCCTTTCTTTGTTTGCCAAAAATTGCTTAACATTAGCTTTTAATTTATGTAGTTTTCTTCAATTGACTGAGTCTTTTATTGAGTATTGTCAGCCAAGATACCATACCATGTACCCACAACATCAGATACTTCTTCTGATGGCTTATGTTTCCATACATTGTCTTTGAGTATCAGACGAGATGCCTTTAGAGGTGTGTCATCGAGTTGTGGGCGGGTATGATCCCCAGCTCGAAACATACATACTAGGGAATTCATGCTAGCAGATGTTTCTTTAGCTCTTAAAAGCATCTCATCATGTGTCAGTGGGGAATTTGGATGGTGTCTCGGTCCAACTTTAACAGAAGTGTGAAAGTACTATCTCTTCGTGGAGGTGGTAATATCTTCCATTCTCGGTCCAAGCAAAGCTTAGCTGGTACCCAGGTTAGAATAACTCGAATCTGTTAGTTCCCTGAACGGAACTTGCTAGGGAATGGGTGTGTTATCCTTTTCATACATATGGTTTTTCTTTCTTGAAAATTTCTCTTCTTAATTTAGGATAGACCGCACCACCCATCTTGTGCAAGATCTGGGTGATCGAGCAGTTCTCTTTTCAGGCAAGTGTCTCAAACACGGAGTGAATCCTTGAGACAAACAGTCTCTTCTTCTTTTCTTTGTATTGGGGAAAAGATTGAGGTGGACTGTCAGCAATCTTACGAATATTTTCCTTACGAGTTGCAGATAATGGGAAGAACCTACTTATTCCTAATAGAAAATATTTATGGAGAAGCTCCATATCCTTATCAACATTGATTTTGTCAATTTTATTCTTTTTCTTATTTAGAGTAGAACAACTCTTATTCCTCCGCTGAGCGCAAGTCAGTGGCACAGTCTTAGAGTTGGACCCAATCTCAAAAACAGATGGTGGCAAAACATCATCCTCCTCTACGAGGATTTTCTTTCCTTTGCAATCTATCTCTTCCTTGTTTTCAATAATAGGGCTGACCAAAATTGACTTCAGAGTCGTTTTAGTCATAAAAATTTTCTTGGACCGAGTTCTCTTAAGCGAGGGGAGCTCATGGTGGGATTTTAAATTGAACTTGATTGGTGGCTCTATGTCCTTCTAGCTATCTTCAATATAGTGTGAGGGATATCACCGAGTTCCACTTCCATGTCATCAAATCTGGACTGAAACTTAAATAACAAACCTTGATAAAATGTAGCCTTGTCAGTTGACAGGCTAAGCCCTCTATTAAATGAATAGATCAACTTCGAAGCTTCCATTGTCACAATTCTGTCAAAATTGAAAATGTCATTTTGTCTTGTTTTTATTGTATGTAAACCAGGAAGTTTAATTTTTATTTTTCAAGTTTTAATTGTCGCATACATAAGTCTTGGAAAGGTAAATTTTTTACAATATTTTGTTTGAAAATTTTAATGTCATTTTTGAAAAAAAATTTAATGTCTTATTTGTCATGTCATTTCGTTTTATCATTTTCAGAATTTAGAATCCTAATATCCATTCATTATGAATGGTTCTATAATCAGAAGGATGTTGATGATATCTTACTCAAGAATGAAATGAGCAAAATATACCAATGGGAGAAGGATAATTTAACCTACCTAAGGTATATTATCCTAATCATAAGAATATATTTTAGTACTTAGGGATGGGGAGAGAGAATTTCTCATGTGGAGTCGCCAAAGTCTTGGTGTTGCCTGAAGCACCATCTGTCTTCATTTTGTCGCTTACTTGATATCGTTGTTGTCATTGTGGAGTCGCAAGTTTGAATTTCATTATTTTTACTTTCTCTCTGAATGTTTCTCAACCTCACATCATATTAATAATATTGAGAAGTGAGAACTCGGTGAGAAAGAAGGACCATAATAATGTGGTCAAACGAAAGAAGAATGGGGGGAAATACTTTCATGAGGTGAATTATATATAGAGGGATCCAAAGTGCTTGACTGAATTACAATCAGTTAAAGACACATTGAAGACACATAAATGAAGAAAAATCTTATGAAAAAGCAAACTCCTAGGACCATAGACTTTAGTTGGTGTCATCTATTTTGGGGTTCACCTTCTCCTATAGGGGTAAACTCTCATAATTAATTACATCTTAAGTAGTCAAAACTACTTAAAAAAACTCTCAATTAAGATTATAATTTGTTCTTGAAAAGTGTAAAAGTCGTTGTCAAGAAAAAGAACTTCAACGTCTCATCCTAAGGGTAGTAGAGTCGTAAAGATTCCAGACTATCCTATAGGTTTATGTTTAGTTGAGGTTTGTCCTTCATTATGGGTATTGAATGTCCATCCCTACAAAATAGAGTTAACATACCCTAATAACATGAAAAGTAAATCTAGAGTGATGTCATTCTTTCGTCTTCAATAGTCCTATAATGCAAAATTAGCAAGAAATTATATTTTAATTAATTTAGTTTGCTTGCTAACTTTTAATTTTTAGACAACGTTGTCAAAATATCCATGGCTCTGTCATCCCGGGCTTGTCGGATACCATAGCCTACTTAGTCTAAGAGGTGGTCAAATCTACTATGACTAGAAGATTCTTGTCTGCCACCACGGATTACGACATCCAAGAGATCAATGTAGATTCGGGTATCTGGGGTTCAAGTTGCATTTAATGATCTTTTTTCATTAAGGTTTCAGTTAAGTTTTAATGTCTTCTTTGGATTTTAGGGGTTGAAAATTTTAAGTTGTTAGTCGATTAATTAATTTTATTTGTTTTGTCATTTTATTTTTTTGTTGTTTGGGATGACCCGATCAAGATCCCATGGTTCTCTCATCTGAGGTCATCGTGGTTTGTGGTTTGATTAGTCATAAGTGACTTGAAGATATTTTGTTAGTGGCCATGGGTTACCTCCTCCAAAATACCTTCACAAACCAGGTTGAAATTTTTTTATGAAAGTTTAAGTTTTAGTGGCTTTTAGGGTACATTTTATGTCATTTCTATTAGGTTGGTTTGATACTTTAGCACAAATTATCCTTGATTGAAGCTAAATGTGATTTCTTTCTTATATGATAAGTCAAACCCAGCTTAACATCCAGTCACCTAAGCTTGGGTTGATTTTGCATTAGTTTATGTTGGGTTGAACTGATCTAAAGAGAGTCTCCAGGTGATTTGAGTTAACTTGAATTAGGATGGTTTTTCTTTGGATTACCCTCAATCATTTTCCTAAGGATTAATTCATGTTGGCTTAATGTAACTGGAGTCGAACTAAAATACTTAACTTTAGACTAACTCAGTAAAATACTGAGTTCATCATTCATCCAGTCATATTAACTTAGAATCAACTGAGGCTAGGCTGAGCTGATTCAAATTAATTGTCCTTGATTGAGACAAATTTAAGTTATATCAGACTTGTATATAGGCAATAATAATTTAGACTTAAACTATTGTTCAAGTTTAAGTTGGATTAGACTTGAATGGATCCTTATTAAACTTATTCCATAGCTCGAGGTTGTGTCTCAAATTGGGTTGATTTGAGTTAACTTGATTTAGGTTCAGTTGATTTGGATTAACTCGGGTTAGCCCAGTGGTTTAGTTGATTTGGTTTAACCAAAGTTAGGTCGAGTTGACCGGTGATTCAGTTGATTTGGGTAACCCGAGTTAGTTCGGGTTGACCTGGTGATTCTGTTGATTTGGGTTAAATTGAGTTAGGTCGAGTTGACCCTATGTTTTTGTTGATTTTGATTAACCCGAGTTAGGTCGGGTTGATATGGTGGTTCAATTGATATGTGTTAACTCTCATTAGATCGAGATGACCTGGTTATTTAGGTTATTTCAATGAACCCAAGTTAGGTTGGGTTGATCCGGTGAATCAATTGAATTGGGTCAACTCGAGTTAGGTTAGTTTGATTCAGTGTTTTAGTTGGATTGGGTTAACCCGAGTTAGATCAGATTGAACCAGTGTTTTAGTTGGATTGAGTTAACCCGAGTTAGGTCGGGTTGACCCAGTGGTTCGGTTGGATTGGGTTAACCCGAGTTAGGTTGAGTTGGCTTAGTGTTTTAGTTGAATTGGGTTAACCAAGTGAATGCCAGGTTGACCCAGTGATTTAGTTGGATTGGGTTAACTCGAGTTAGGTCGGTTTGACCCAGTGGTTCAGTTGGATTGGGTTAACCCAAGTTAGGTCAGGTTGACCAAGTGTTTTAGTTTGTTTAGGTTTAAGTTAAGGCATACTAAAAGGAACTTAAAGTCCAAGCTAGGTAGGACTTGGACTAGGTCTTAATGAAAATTGCCTTAGGCAAAGTCTAGATTAAGCTAGACCTAGGTAGGTTCAACTTAAAATAAGTCTAAATTAGATCAGACTTATGCTAAGTCTAGGTTGGGTTAGACCTAGGGCAGTTCAATTTGAACTAAGCGTAAGCCAAGTTCGTCTTAGGGTTTAGGTTTAATGTAGGTTGAACCTAAAAAATTAACTTAGTCCAATTTGGGTAGGACCGAGGGTTTTAGGGTTAGGTAGAATTTGGGTTGAACCTAAGGATTTTAGGGTTGCGTTCAATTTGGGTTGAACCCAAGGATCGAGGGTTGGTTCAATTTGGGTTGAACCTAAATTTAAGGTTTAGACTGTGTCTAATATGGGTTAGACCCAACATTTATGGTTAGGTTGAACTATGTTTAAGATTTAGGTTGGGTCTACTATGGGTTAGACCCAACATTTAGGATTAGCTCCAAGTTAGGTTGAACCTAGGTTCGAGGTTTAGGTTGGGTCTAATATGGGTTAGACCCAACATTTAGGGTATAAATAGGTCTAATGGTTAGACCCGGGGTTCATAGTTAAGTTGTATGGTTAGGAGGATAACCATAGTGTATCCCTTTAAGATCAAGGCTTTAGAAATGATTTAATGTTTTAAACCAACTCAAGGAAAAACTTGGGCTAAAATGTAAAGAATTAAATTTACAATTTTACCCCTAACTTTTTAATTTTGTGTTTTAAGATTCTTAAGGGTGAAAATAGTTAGTTTTAAGGTTTATTCACTGCCCTAGATTTTCTTCTCAATTTTCATTTTAGTTTGCATTTTCTTTTGATTTTTACTTTAATTTTTATAATTATTTTTTCAAATAATTATAATTTTGATGGAAAATTTACCAATTTAGAGTTTAGGTATTTCTATGATCTTGGAAAAATTATAGATTATCCAAATATCATATGGGAAAATGTCGTCCAATATTTGGTATTTTCTTTCTTATAATTAATTTTTAATAATTTAAATACTTTTCAGAGTATTAAATAAATAAAAAAAATAAATATAAGTTAGGTATTTCTAATTTTATTTTAAATAGTTTTTTCCTATATTTACTGAGTTCATTGAAATTTTTATTTTATTTTTATGATTTTTTCTACACCAAAATATGATTTTTGACATTTTTTTAGATTTTTTGGATTTATTTTATTATGAAATCTTAAATTTCTTATTAATCCATGTGGCACCGCATATTTCCTCGGACTCTTTGAATGCTTGTTCATCCTCTTTTGATTGGGCGCACTATCCACGCTATCGGCTGAGGTGACATCAATCTGAATCTCCACCTCCAAAGTTCCATGATCCGAGCTAATCACAACCATCCATTTCTAATACACGAAAATAATGTTGTTTCCAATTATGTTATTGTTGGTTGTGGATTAGATTTTAGGTTATTTGTATGTATTTGTGTTTATGTTTGTAGTGTGTTATGTTATTCTTGGTTATGGATTAGATTGTTTGATATTGTTTCTGATTTTAGGTTTGTGATGGATTGTTTTGATTTTAGTGAGTCATAAGGGTGGTGATTCCTTAGCTTCTCATTGAGGTTATACTTATATTTGTTCTCTAGTTGTAGTTGGATTAACTAGTCCACTACATCTTAGTTCTCAATTGAACTCAAGGAATTACTAGAGATATGATGAGTTTAGACATAGAACATGTCAATCTCAATTGTGTTACTTCCTTTATCTGGCCTTGTTTTTCATCAAGCGGCTTCAATAAACAGGCTTGTAGAGGAACATGAAGATGATCTTGACCTTAGTCTTATTTACTATTAAAGGTTCAAACTTTAGAGGATGAGACAATACCTAAGATTGGCAACCAAAGTTAATATATCAGGGACAATTTTGTTTATGGTTTGACTCTATTAAAATATCTAAAAGCACCTAGTAGTTCATTGAAAGGAGATTCCGTTAGAAATTGGAATTAAAGAAGGGAGGTGTGATGAAAAGGAAGAAGAGTTAACCTTATCTATCTATGGTATTTGTGTGCTTATTAATGTGATTAAAGGCTTGTGGAGGATCAAAATATTCAATTTAAATGATCAGGATTAAGTTTGGGTGGTGCAAATAGGTTCCAGTACCTATAGCATCAAAGTGCTCAATGGAGCATTGGAGCCTAGGCGCTAATAGATGAGCACCTTGGCACCATACCCTAGAGCTTTGGCGGCACTATTGCAGTTCCTAGGAGCTAGAGTTACCTGCTCAACAAAAATTTGTTGAGCACACCAGTTTATGTCATTTTTGCGAGAGCTCCTCCCCTACTTTCCTCTAGAGATCTAATACACCAAAATAATATACTGTTTTAAGTACCTATTTTATACTTATTTTTTATGATATTGCACTTTAAAGAAGAGTATTTTTGTGTTTTTATTGCAGGTATATCATTTTTAGGCATTTGGAGCAAAAATAACAAAAAAGAAAAAATTTGTAGCGAAAAGAGCCAGTTTTGGATTCTGGCGCATCATGCGCCAAGTCGGCACATCATGCACCAAAATTCAGAGAACTAGCGCATGATACGCCAGAGATGAATTTTTTAACTTAAGGCAGTTCGAGACGAATATTGCACGAATTTTCAAAGGGTCAGAGTAATTCAATGCATCTAGACACTTTGAAAGGTTCTTTTATGAAGGAATGTCTCTTAAATCAAATGACACATCTTTTAAATTCAAAAGAGTTGACTTTTGAAGGAAATTTTGGAGGAAATTTTGAATTCTTTTCCAAAGGAGGCAACCCAAAATAAAAGAAAAAGACTCGTGGGTGTGTGACGTGAGGGAGAGAGAGAAAGTGGCGTGAGTTAGAGAGAGAGAGAAGAGGAGATTTTCTTCTAGGGTTGTAAGAGGAGAGGGAAAGTGAGAGATTTCTTCTTCATTACATTTCTAAGAGAGAAACTTCTAGGGATTTGCTTGGGAAGGATTGTGAGATAAGTTGTATTTTTTATTTCTTTTGTTTTGTAAACTTATTTTTATATATGAAATTCTTGTTTTATCGTATCATTCTCATGAATTTTGAGTAGTCTTCTTTATCCTTCTCCCTTCTTTGAAGATATGATTTTGTGAAGAATAGATTTGTTTTTCACGGTTTTAATGATAATAATTTGTGATGATTTAAATTTTGATCTTCGTTTACTTTTCAATCTAGCCAATTGAAATGTTAAAACTTGTTGAGAGACATACGTTCTTAAATGATATATGATTTCTACAACATAGGGAGAATCACATTTGATTTCATGGGAGAGTATGTCATCCATGGGATTGGGT
>NW_018165653.1:110967-113798 GCF_001263595.1 Phalaenopsis equestris | reverse complement strand
GTTGGATGCAGAATTGGAGATTTTAAGGTGACAGATTAAAACCACCAATTTGGTTCAGTTGATTGGAAACTAATGCGAGATTATTAACCCTCAGGGGAGGGAGTTGTGGGAGGTCTAGAGTGGCACCTGGTATCCTCCCATCTTAACCACAAAATTAGGGACCAAACTCTGGATTAGTCATTGTTCTTTATAGCACTGGGAAGAGGGTAAAGAATAGAATTGCTCCTATTTGGGACAAAACAATTTTTAAATATATTTTCAAGTGATTTCAATTTCTTCACAATCCATATACTCTTTGTAAAGGGGAATGATGCTTTCTTAAATTTGAACTTTCAATCACAACAAAAACTTTGTTTAATTTTCACAATTTTACTTTTAAAAGTTTAGTATTTAGTTTAGTTTAATTTATGCAATATTATATCTGCATTTTAATTAGCATTCACCTGAGTAGTCAATTTTCAAACTTTGCACTTTACTTTATTTTTTATTTATTACAAAATAATTTTCATAATTTACTTTAGGATTTTCCAACTTCCCTATGGGATCGATGTCTAAGATTCCATTAGAGCCCTTTATTACTTGAATGATACATATACTTGTGTTGATATTAAAAAAGATTTGGCAATTTAAAAAGAGTTTTAAAAGATAAATTATTTTTATAAAAAGTATTTTTGTTCAGATTATATTGCATATTTATTATAAATCTGCTTGCATCGAGTTTTTGGCACTGTTGATTGGTGTCAACTTCATAAATATTTGCATATACAAATCCCGTGTTAAGTTTTTGGCGCCATTGCCGGGAAAGTAACGGAAAATATTAGCTTTTTATTTTATTTTATTTTAAAAAATATAAAAAAAGAATGTTTGTAGTTTAATTTGAGTATTTTCTTATTTTAGTGTGTTTAATTTATTTTAATTACTTGTTTTATTCAGTTTATGCATAGTGTAAGATATGAAAATTTTGTACTTTACCACTCTGAGTTAGAAGGAACTGTTAGAAAAATTTGAAATAACAAAAAGAGAAAGATCAGTTTAGCAAAATGGCTTACAATTTAAATAAAGTTGGAAATAAAAAATGAACATCATCAAAGACCTATAAAAGATTATTCAAATTCTACAACAGATGAAATTCATTTGAGTATCCAAAACCATGCTGTAGCTGCCAATTCATTTGAACTTAAACCTGCTATTATCCAAATGGTACAAAATAATCATTTTAGAGGAACACCTACTGAAGGTCCTAATTTACACCTTGCTAGTTTTTTTGAACTGTGTGCTACATTTAAATATGCTGAAATGTCGAATGATGTTGTTAGACTTAGAATTTTTTCTTTTTCAATACGGGATAAAACTAAGATGTGGTCAAACTCATTATCACCTGGATCTATCAGAATATGGGGAGATTTATCTAAAAAATTCTTATTTAAATATTTCCCACCTTTAAAAACTGCTAAGCTTAAAAATGATATCACATTTTTTTGTCAGTTTCAAAGGGAATCAATTTATGAAGCCTGAGAACGATTTAAAGATCTCCTTAGAAATTATCCACACCATGCGTTGCCAGATTTATTAATAATTCTAACTTTTTATAATGGGTTGGTTGGATCTCTTAGATCGATAATTGACCCTACTGCTTGCAAATCATTATGTCAAAACCATTCAATGAAGCATATTCATTAATTGAAGAGATGACTACTAATAATTTTCAATGGCCCTCTGAAAGAGTAAATCTAAAAAGAGTAGCTAATATTCATGATTCTGATGCTATATCTATCTAGCTGCCCAAATAGCTGCTATATCAAAGAAGATAGATCAATATAGAATGAATTATTCTCAGACAACACCTGTGCTTGAGGAAAACTTATTGGGACAAATGATAAAATCTCAATCTTATTATGAGACTTTAAATGCAATAAACAATCGTTCTAATAATCCTTATGCCAATTATTATAATTCTGGTTGGAAGAATCATCCAAATTTTAGTTGGAGTAATAATATATATAATGCTACAAATCCGTAATGGGGAAACAACACTGCGAACCCATTGGGAAACTCCAAAAATCAAGGGAATCAAGCTTATAAACCTTATTACCCCGATCCCTGATAACTGCTTATATGCAACAATATAATAATAATTCTGTTTTTTCACTTATATTTTCTTATTTTGCCACAAAACCAAAAACTTGATCCTGAAGAGAGATAAGAATTTAACTTTTTAATTTATATTTATATATATATATATTGGGATACTACACAAGTATACATATTGTTATCAAGAAATATAAAATTTTTTGATTAAGACCTGAATATCGAAATCACAGAGAAGATATTCAATTTGCACATTTTGGAAAACTTTCTATTTTTAAGAAGACAATTATTTAAACTAAAGACATATTTGCAGTAAAAAAAAAGTTTAAATGTTTTTGGTAATTTTAATAATTTTGCAAAAACTGGACAAACTTAAAAAGATAACTTGAGTTTTTGTAGAAGAAAAACACTAAATATGAAAATATATTTCTCTTTAGCATGAATCAGTAATAAGTATAAGAATTCTGTTATGGAATTATGCATATTGTGTTGTGCCAAATAGGAGTAATAATATTCTTTACCCTTACTAGAGATACTATAAAGAACATTGGCTAATTTACATTTTGAATAATTCCGAAGACCGGCTAGGCAGGGAAGATGCTAGGTCTCACATTAGAGTTCCCTCGATTCCCTCCACCTAGGGGCTAACATCTCGTATCAGAACCTAAAACAATAAACCAAGTTGGGGGCTTTAACCTGTCACTTTAAAGTCCTCTAACTCTACACCCTTTAATGAATATTTC
>NW_018165653.1:107553-109549 GCF_001263595.1 Phalaenopsis equestris | reverse complement strand
CACCAATTCAAATCACCATTTCACAAATCTCAAGACAAGGAGAAAGACAGAGAAAATTACTCAGAACTCATGGGGAAAGCACAACACAACTTGGAATTCATATATAAAAACAAAGCCATACAAACTATAACAAGTAAATAACTTATCTCTAAATTTCTCCTGAAGAACACTCCTTGAAGTTCCTCTGAATCTCTTCTTTTCTTTACAACACACAGAATTCCTCTTCGAGGTAGCATGGACGAAGAAATCTCTCACTTTCCCTCCACTCTTACAATCTCTCGAAGAATTCCTCACAATATTTACACACTATTGGAACCTTTATAGCCTCCTAGACTCCAAAAGTCTCTCTATTTTCGGCCAAAATGTTCTCTTTAAAGATGTGGATGAGTTTTCCCAAGAGTTGCTTACGCACCCCTCCAAAATTCGGCCTTATCCATTGTACATGTCACATAACCGTCGATCCCGCCGTCGGCGGCCTTCTGTCGAGGGCGCCTTCGACGGCCTTCTGGAGAATTTGTCCTGTAGCATCGGGAAAAGCTCGTCGTTGGTGGCCTCAATGGCGCCGTCGGCGCCCTAGTGGAATTCTCCACATTTTGGTCCTTTTTGCTCTAAATTCGCTCCTTTTTGCGTCTTTTTGCTTCATTGACCCTAATTCATCATTCCTGTAACAAAATATCAAAAATACCTTTCTTTAAAGTGCAATATCATTAAAAATAGTATAAAAGAGGTATGAAAATCTCAACATATTTTCCTTGGGTCACATTGTTGAGGTTCGAAGTTTTTGATGGTGGAAAATATTTAGCGAGGAATTTTTGTGCTAAATCACACCAAGTTCTGATAGATCCAGGTGCTAATGAATTCAACCACATCTTATCTTTATCCCTTAGTGAGAAATAAAATAACCTAAGTCTTATGGAATCATCTGATACACCATCGTATTTAAATGTAGCGCACAATTCTACAAAATTGGCAAGATGTAAATTTGGATCTTTATTTGGTGATCCCCCAAACTGATTATTTGACTTCATTTAGATAATAACAGGTTTAAGCTCAAATGAATTAGCCACTACAGTAGGTTTTTGAATACTACAATGAAGTTCATCTGCAGTAGGGTTAGCATAATCTCTTAAAGGTCTAAACTCTTGATGAAATTCAGCATTTTGATCATTTTGGTTTGCCATTTCTATAATTTTTTTTGGATTTTTCAAGATTTTTAATTTTTTTTGTTTTTTCTGATTTTTCTAACAGTTCTCTCTAGTTCAGAATGGTAGGGCATCAGTCCTTCAGAACCTGAACTACGCATACACTAACATAAAATAAAATAAAACTAAACACACACAAAATAAAATACAATAATTAATGTTTAAATAAGGCTTTCTAAAAATAGAAATTTGCTTTTTAATCAATAGATTCTTTACAATTTTTACTTCACTTCCCTGGCAAAGGCGCTAAAAACTTGATCCCCGATAACTGCTTATATGCAATAGTATAACAATAATTCTCACTATATTTTTACTTATATTTTTGTATTTTACAACAAAACTAAAACCTTGATCATGAAGAAAATAAGAATTTAACTTTTAATTTATATATATTGGGATATTATGCAAGTATACATATCGTTGTCAAGTAATATATGACTTTTTAATTTTTGGAAAACTTTCTATTTTTAAAAGGATAATTATTTAAACTAAAGATGTTTTCGCAGTAAAGAAAGTTTAACTATTTTTGGTAATTTTTATATTTTGAAAAAATAAGTACAAACTTAAAAAGATAAGTTGAGTTTTTGTAGAAGAAAATCACTAAATATAAAAATATCTTTTTTCTTATCATGAATCAGTAATAAGTATAAGAATTCTGTTGTGGAGGTATACATATTGTGTTGTGCGAAATATGAGCAATAATATTCTTTATCTTTACTTGAGATGCCATAAAGAACATTGACTAATTTAAAATTTGAATAGTTCTGAAGACCGGCTAAGCAGGGGAGAGAATA
>NW_018165653.1:63651-107486 GCF_001263595.1 Phalaenopsis equestris | reverse complement strand
TTTAACCTGTCACTTTAAAGTCCTCTAACTCTACACCCATCAATGAATATTTCCCTATTTATTTGCACTCAATCATATGAACTACATTCTCATTCATACAACCTCATGTGATTCTTTCCAATTGTTGACTGAGACAATACCATCCGTGTTCTTGCATGTTCTCACAATAAATTTTAACATCTAGATTGGCCAAATCAAGAAGAAAATGAAGTATAAATGAAAATGAAGTACATGGATTTAAATCATCACAGCTTCTTCAAACATTAAAGATCAATACTCTCCACAACTTCCATCCACCACTTAATTACTTATCATTTTAAGAAGAAAGATAAAAAAACTACTCAAAATCCATAGAGAAAACAAAACCAAACTTTAGTTTAAAAGTAGAAATCATTTTCAAACCAACAACGAGTCTCAATTAAAACCAAAAGTTGTCTAAAACAAAAGATAAAAACTTATCTCAAGTCCACCACTAAACTCTTGAAGTTCATTTGAATCTCTTCTCTTTTACAACACACTTAATATAAAACTAAAATAAAAAATGGATAAATATGTGATGTTTGAAAATCTCTCCAACTAAGATCTTTCCAACTAAGTCCCCAATTTTTGAACTTTTAAAACTTTTCCAGTACTTTCAGGACTTCTTGTAAAGTCCCAATCTTCCTTCTTTTATAATTCTCTAAAAGGTGCCTTGGTATATTCTCTATTCTCTAAAAGGTGCCTTGGTATCTCTTCAAAATTTGTCTTGATTCGATGTATTTCCCCAAGAGATGCATGCTTTCACAATAATTTTCATCCATGGTGGTTGTCACCACCTATTAAGTCAATAGGTGCCTTAAAAACCTCTTTAAAACCAAAAACCTCATCAAAATTCACAAAAATCAAATTTACTCGTCCAATAACTGCCACTGGCGCTTAAGCGTGGGGCCTCTAGCACTTAGGCGTGACCTTCTTTGTTTACTAGGTGCATAAGCGCCAAAACACTTTTGCACATTTTTTACCTATTTTCTCCAAATTTGATTCTTTTTCACTCCTTTAAGCATTTTTCACCTTTTTACCTATACCTGAAAGAAAAACACAAAAATACCTTCCGTTAAAGCGCAATATCTCAAAAATAAGTACAAAAATGTGTTTAAAAATACTATATATTTTAGACGTATCATACCCCCCAGGTTTTAATAATTTTTAGAGTAAGAAGAAAAAGTTATCAATAGAAGAATTGATATTGCAAATGGGTAGTCAATTATCAAATGGGTATATTGCAAATGGGTAGTCAATTATAAAGTCAAGGAGCTGCTATCAGAAACATGGAAAATCAATTGGAATGTAGTGCTATTGTACTTAGTAAAAGATCTCGAGGAATATTGCCTAGTAATGTTGAAATAAATCTAAAAGGTCTTGAAGATCAAAACAAAGAGCAAATTAAAGTTATTCAATTGACAGATAGAAAAGAATTAGAAAACAGAGTTCAACAAGAAGTTGAAGTAGAAAAAAATGAGGAGGAAAATGAAAAATCTGGTGAAGATTTTCATTTGAGTCAGAAAATCCTATTAAACCAATGAAAATCATTGTAGAAAGACCACCACCTCCATTTCCTCAAAGATTGAAGCAGAAACATAGAGACAATTAATTTTCAAAATTTTTAAAAATTTTGAGGAAATTAATGATACACATTCCATTTATTGAGGCTTTGGAATAAATGTCAAGCTATGTGAAGTTCATGAAGGATATACTTAATAAAAAAAAGGAAGTTTGTAGATAATTTGTAGATAATGAGACAGTTGCGATAATGAGACAGTTGCACTCAGTGAAGAATGTAGCGCTATAATTCAAAAAAGCTTCCTAAAAAACTTAAAGATCCTGGAAGTTTTACAATTCATTGTGCTTTGGCAAACAATTTTATGAAAAAGCTTTATGAGATTTAGGAGCTAGTATTAATCTTATGCCTTCAATTTTTGGAAGGTTGGGCTTAGGAGATATTTCACCTACAACTGTAACTCTGCATTTAGTTGATCGTTCGATTACCTATCCTAAAGGAGTTATAAAAGATGTTTTGGTAAAAGTTGTTAAATTTATCTTTCCAGTGGATTTTATTGTATTAGATATGGAGGAAGATAAAGAAATTTCTATAATTTTTGGAAGACCATTCCTAGCCACTGGAAGAGCTTTGATAGATGTGTAGAAAGGAGAACTAACTATGAGAGTTAGTGATCAAGAGGTCACATTTAATGTTGCAAAATCGATGAGATGCCCTCCAAAGGAGCAAGAGATTGAATGCTTCAGAATGGATATTAATGAATATTTAAGCCATGAATATTTCAAGAAAACTTTTGAAATAGAATTTAAAAAGGAATATATGGAATATCAAAATGATGATAGAATTCAAGATGAATCGATGGAAGTGAGTAAAGAGGATATGGATTATGTTCAGGAAAGATTTAAAATGTTAGATCCTATAGAAATTAACAAGAATGATTTCATCTATTGAGAAACCCCCTGAATTAGAACTGAAAACTCTTCCTACATATTTGAAGTATGCATTTTTAGGAGATTTATCTGCATTACCTACTATAGTATCCTCAGAATTAACTGATATGCAAGAACAACTGTTGTTGGAAATTTTGAAAAGATATAAGAAAGTCTTTGGATGGACATTAACTGATATTAAAGGAATCAACCCTTCAATTTGTATGCATAGAATCTTATTAGAAGATCAACATGATCCAAGAGCTGATCCTCAAAGCAGATTAAATCCTATGATGAAAGAAGTAGTAAAGAAAGAAATTTTAAAATGGTTAGATGCTGGAATAATATATCCTATTTCAGACAGTGCTTGGGTTAGTCCAATTCATTGTATTCCAAAGAAAGAAGGTGTGACTGTAGTGACAAATAAGCAAAATGAATTAACATCAACAAGATAAGTCACTAGTTGGCGAATCTGCATAGATTATAGAAATTAAATTCTACTACCAGAAAAGATCATTTCCTTTACCCGTTTTGGATCATATGTTGGATAGATTAGCTGGGCATAATTTTTTTTCTAGTTGGGTATACTGATTATCATAAAATACCTACTACTCCAGAGGATCAAGAGAAAACAACATTTACTAGTACTTATGAAGCTTTTAATTTTTGATGAATGTCTTTTGAATTATATAATGCACCTGCAACATTTCAAAGATGTATGATGTCAATTTTCTGTGATTTAATTGAAAAAGGGATTGAAGTCTTTATGAATGATTTTTTTGTATTTGGAACTTCATTCAAAATATGTCAAAATCATTTAGAGAAAGGTTTGAAACGTTATTAAAAGACTAATCTCGTATTAAACTCGGAAAAATGTCAATTTATGGTTACAGGATGAATTGTGCTTGGACATAAAATTTCAGAAAAGGACATGGAAGTAGATCGTGCAAAAATACAAGTTATATCAAACCTACCTCCACCTATCACATTAAGAGGAGTTAGGAGTTTTTGAGAACATGCTGGATTTTACAGGAGATATATTAAAGATTTTTGAAAAATTACTAAACCATTATGCCAAGTTTTGGAGAAAGATACAAAATTTGACTTTAATCAAGATTGCCTTAAAGCCTTTGAAACTTTAAAGGAAAAATTGATCACTGCTCTTATAATTATTTCACTGGATTGGGAGAAACCTTTTAAATTAATGCGTGATGCTAATGATTATGCAATTGGAGCTATTTTAGGGCAGAGATATGATAAGATTTTTAAAGTTATATACTATGATAGTAAGACACTTAATGATGCTCAAATTAATTACACCACCACTGAAAGAGATTTATTAGCAATTGTGTATGCTTTTGATAAGTTTAGATCATATCTGATTGGAGCTAAATGTGTTTTGCATACTGACCATTTGACTATTAAATATTTGATGCAAGAGAAGGATGCTAAACCAAGATTAATTAGATGGGTACTTTTGATGCAAGAGTTTGATTTGTAGCAGTCGACAAGAAAATGATTGATAATCAAATTGTTGATCATCTATCGAGGCTAGAATAAAAAGAAATACTGGATATGAAAAAGAGATTAATGAAGCTTTTCTTGATGAATGACTTTATGCTGTAAAAGGATGGGAAATACCTTGGTATGTTGATATTGTAAATTATATTATTAGTGGTATTTTACCATATGGATTAACAAAATAGTAGGAAAAGAAATTCCTCTTTTTATTGAGGTGAGTATATATATATATATATATATATATATATATATATATATCAAAACATGTGATCAATCTCAGAGAGTAGGTAATATTTCACAAAGAAATGATATGCCTCTAAATTTTATTTTGAAAATTGAAATTTTTGATGCATAGGGATTGGATTTTATGGGACCATTTATACCCTCATTCGAAAATATATACATATTGATTATAGTGGTTTATGTTTCAAAATGGATTGAAGCAATCGCTTTATCACGATGTAATGCTCGAAATGTTTCAAAATTTTTAATAAAAAAATATTTTTACAAGATATGAAATGCCGAGAGTAATCATTACCGATGGAGGATCTCATTTTTGAAATACAACAGTTACAAGATTGGTGGAAAAATTTAATATAATGCATAAAATTGCAACTGCTTATCATCCTCAGACTAGTGATTTAACAGAAGTATCTAATCGTTAAATTAAGAGAATTTTAAAAAAAAGTGTTAATCATAGCAAAATGGATTGGTCTACTAGATTAGATACTGCATTATGGGTGACAACCTATAAGATACCTATAGGAATGTCCACTTATAGATTAATTTTTGGGAAGAGTTATCACTCGCCAGTTGAATTGGAACATAAAGCTTATTAGTCTATAAAAGAATTCAATTTCAATTTGAAAGAAGATGGTGAGAAAAGATTATTGCAATTGAATGAGCTGGAGGAAATTAGGAATGAATTTACGATAAGGCGAGGATTTATAAGGAAAAGATGAAAGAATAGCATGATCGGAAGATAATAAAAAGAGAACTTGAACCTGGACAAGAAGTTTTATTATACAATACAAGATTGAAATTATTTCTTGGAAAATTGAAGTCTAAGTGGAAAGGGTCATTTAGAGTTATAAAAGTCTATCCTTATTGAGCAGTTAATATTGAAGACCCAAGATTGGAAGAATATTTAAAGTGAATGAGCACATATTGAAATCATATTTTGATGGTCAAAGACCAGCTTTTAAAGAGACAGCAATGTTGGGTCACCTAGAATAAGATTGGGAATGTCGGCTGACGCCATTAAACCAAGCGCTTTGTAGAACCCATTTGTATCGTTGTTTAGTTTTTTTTTTTGAGTTTGTTTAGTTTGAAATATTTCATGTATATTTATATTTATGTCTTTTGTAGTCTGTGTATTTGATAAAATATTGAGAAACATCTTTTTTTGCCAAATTTTATAGAAAAAATGAGAATTTATAAGATTGAAATAGAAGCAGCAAAAATTTTGAAACTGGCGCATGACATGCTAGATTGGCGCATGATGCACCACTTTCCAGAGAACTAACGCATGATGCACCGGATCGACTCATGATGCACCACAGGTCTAAAAATATTTAAAACATATCAAATGGCAGTTTTTTACGGTTTTTGGCGGTTTCTTCTCCATATAACTCCTAAAAGAAAACTCCAACTCATAGTTTAGGGGGGAAAACAAGGAAAGAGTCACTACTTTTCAATTCTTATGGCTTACCACTCTAGAAACACCACTAGATTTGGAACTTTTAATCGGAGAAAGTTCATCATTTTCTATGCACTTAAATTACATGATCAAGTTCTAGTGAAGAAGATGCTTATCAAAGAAAGGTGATTTATGAATCGAGGATTCAACACGCCGAATACTCGAGTAGAAGATACTATTGCACAGAGGTGTTGGACAATGCTTTGCTACACAACTGCCATTGTTGTTGACCCTGTAGTAAAGGAATTTTATGCAAATCTTCATGGGATCAACCAAGGAATGATTTACATGCGAGGCAGGTTTTACAAATTTGGGTCCAGACTTATTAGCCACGTATAGATATCGGTAAATGAGATGTTTATGATTAAAAATGTGCTTATCTGCCATTATTATCTGCCATTATGCAAACTTTACCCCTATAAGAGAGAATATGAATGAACTCTACCACTACCTTACGGAAGAAGATGCTAATTGGGAGACCAGAGACGATGGAAATGTAAGTTTTCCTTTGTCATTTTTAAATCCGGTTTCAAATGCCTGACACTTCTTCATTTCATCAAAATTTCTGCCTACCATGAAAATTAGTAAGGTCACTAAGGAGAGTGTCATTTTCAACTACTGTATTAAAACAAAAAAAACGTATTGAGGTTGGAGCTATTATTGTGAAATCAGTTTTGAGTCTGATTGTGAATGGATCTGCAACTGGACTGGGACATCCATCCACTATTTTTCTACTTTGCAGTCAATCTCAAGTACCTTATGAAAGTTGGGAAAAAGTGCTACTTCATTGGAAGTCAATGGATCCAGAAGCCTATTGCAACGGTATTGGAATGGGAGATCAAAATGATATGAATGTACTGATGGATCAAGGATCTCATAATTCATCACATGTTCAGTCTTAAAACAACCCGAGTGCACTTTCAAAGAGGATCAAGAAGATAGAAAAAGATGTGCAAAATCTCATGCACGTGATTGAGAATATTACTAAAATGTTGGATCATCTAGCTTGGAGACTGAAGGAACATTTTGAACATACAAGGCGTATTGAAGATGGATTGATATGTAAGTTCAAGAAACATGTTTGGATTGAGGAGGAAAATTCAACTGATGAATTTTCATTTCAACCTTTCTACAATCTGTATGTGCACTACCAATCTATGAGAGATATTCAGGAGGACTATAGTGAAGAGAATGTTTGATATTAATTTATACACGAAATGTTTTATGTAGTACTGTTTGTTTTAGTTTGTTGTTTTAGATTGCATTTCCTTTCTAATGAACACTATCTATGTTTATGCTTTGAATTTTGATGTTTAGATTTCTATTTTAGGATGTTGGTTTGCTTTAGAACACTGAATTTAATGTTTGTTAGCTTGAAAAATGTTAGTTTGTAATAACGTAGATTATATATATATATATATATTGCCTTGAGAAATGTTAGTTTGTAATAGTGCAGATTTTATATATATATGTGAGTTTTGTATTTTTTGTGAAAATTATATGTTTGTGTGATGTTTATATATGCTTAGAAAGGTTTATTTGAGTCAAATAGAGGTTGACGTAAAACACTACAGAGCATATTTCCACAGAAACCAAAATCTGAAAAATTTGAGCTCTCGCACATGATGCGCCAACTTACAAAGCCTTGGCGCCTGACGCGCCAAAGGTCCAAAAGTGCTATATTGCCTAGAAAACCATGAAATCACACAGACAAACTCATTTTCGCTACTTGAGTCATCTTCTACCTTAAGACCTTGTTATAGGGCATCACATTATGGGAGAAAGAGAAGGATTCAGAAGCTAAAAACTATATATTTCATTTTTTCTTGGTAAGAGCTTCACTTTAACTTAGAAATTTTTTATTTTCACCATGGATTTTGGGAGATCCAAAAATTGGGATTTTTGATGAAAATGCTCGAAGAAAACTCATGGTGAAAAGTTTCTTACCAAATAACCTTGCTTGAGGAGTTAGATTTTTTATTTAGTAATTTATTTGGACTACATTTAGATTTTCATAGAATTTTAAAATGGATCCCTGAGTTAAGAGAGGAAGGCCGTTCGAGGACTTTGATGCACGAAGATTTGTTAGCTTCAAAGCCCAACATAGTTACAATATTCAGATGGAGACCAAGAGAAAAATCCAAGAGCAGGCGTTTGCAAACTCGGGTGTCAAGGTTGAGAGACTGATTCTTGCTAGGAATTGGGAAAGATTTTGCTACTTCACTGCCATAACAATTGTCTCGATGGTTCTGGAGTTTTATGAAAACCTGAGATTCACTACTGAAGATCACATCCTAGTTAGAGGTAAACAAGTTGAACTTATTGCTAATCAGATCAATAATTTTTATGGTTTGAGGGGTGTATTTTTTGATGAATACGCTGCATTTGTGATGACTGATTCATCATTGGAGGAAGTGATTGCATTTTTTACTGATGGAAAAGGGGAATAGAAGATTAAGAATAACAAGATAGTTAACTTCCCTGCTTCCATGTTAACTATTTAGTCAAAAATATGACAACATTTCATTTCTTCCAGACTGTTACCAACAAATCATTTGGCTGATGTTACTAAAGATAGAGCTCTACTCAATTATTGCATTCAGAACATGAAGGCAATAGATGTTGGTGCACTTATAGTTCAGCATGCTCAAAGTATTGCTGGTAGTTCTACAGCTGAAAGATTGGGATACCTTGCCTTGATTTTCACTCTATGTGAAAAATCAAAAGTAAAATCCCATAGAAATGAAGAAAGATTGTAGCCACAAAATCCAATTGGGAGACATATGATTCAAAGAGTAGAATCGTTTGTTGAGTCTAGAAGTGGAAGAAGGGATATGCCCTCTACATCTGCTGCAGGGGCATCTACTTCTAGATCTGTATCACTTGAAGGTATTATGGATCAACTCATGATTCAACAGATGGATATAGTAAATCTTCTAACTCAGTTGGGAGAGTTAAGAGCAATGAATGCATATAATGATGAATATCAGCATAGGAGTGTTCAACATGATATTGATTTTGAAAATGCTTTAGTAAGACACCTTAGGGGTGAACTTAATATGGTCTTTCTTGCTTGCCCCAGTTTCACTCCCTATACTCCCATTCATGATGAAGAAGAAGAAAAAGAAGAAGAAGAATCAGATGATCAAGAGGAAGGAGATGAAGATTGATGTTTTATGAGTCTTGTTTAGTTGTTTTAATGTCTGTCTGTTTTTGTTGTTGTTTGCATCGGGATGTACTATTATTTGGTACCTGTTGTAGTAAAAACTTTTATGTTGTGTTATGAACTAAATATGTAATAATAATTGTAGACTTTCATTTTTTTTGGTATTTTTAGTATTTTCAATTTAGTTTGTTTTCAATTTAGTTTGTCAATTTAGTTTGTCAGTTTTTGTATTTATGTTTTTAATTCTCAGCAAGTTCTCTAGAATATGTTATGTTTTATTTAATGCTTAAAGTCTGCATGTAGTTTTATAGTTAGTACCTGCAGTATACCAGTGTCTTTAGTACCTGCAGTATACCAGAGTCCAATTTCATAGTCAGAAATCCTCTACAAGTCAGATTTTATTTTTCATGCATTTACTGTTTTCTTTCACCTATTAAATTTTATATTAAAAAAAAATTTAAAATCACATAAAAACTTAAGTTTGGGGGAAAGAAAAATTTAGTTTGAGAAGGAATAAACTAAATTTTATTTGTCCTTAAGTAACTATATTTTTAAAAATTAATTTAACATGGCCTGTGATATTAAGATTTAACTTTAAATGGTTATACTTCTATTTATAGAGTATTGTGGTAAATTTAGGTAACGATTTTTTAATAATGAAGGTTAATTCTAAATTTAAAGATATTTGGTATGATAGGATAAGACTATGTTTTTCTATTTAAAGTAAAGAAAATTGTATTTTTGAAGTGTTGGGAGTTTTAGAGTTTCATGTAAGAAGAAAAGAACGAGACTTTAAGAAAAATCATAAAATAATATGAATTTATAAAGTGAAGAAAGGTATAGAGTTTTAACTTTAAGAAGTGGAAAGTGAAGTTCAAACTCATTAAATGTTATCCAGATATAGTAATCCTCACTTGGAAAAAGAAAAGCAAAGAGAGGATTGAAAAGATCTTAAAAGAAAAATAAGTGAGGAGAAGCTTGAGGAAAAATTGGTTTCACTTGAATCAACTTTAGGAAAGAGCTTTATTACATTTTCTAAACTTATATTGGAGTATTTGTATCATTCTTAGTAAAGTTTCCATGAAGTTCTTTTTCATGTGAATGTTCTAAATGTCCTTAATATAACAAATTGCAATTCTTCTTGTTCTTCTTGAATTGGCAATTCTTCTTGAATTGAATAGAGAATAAAAAATCTTAAATTTGATTACTAAGTATTCTTAGACTTAGAGTTTGAATCAAAGTTATTAAGGAATTTTTCTTAAATTTTGCTATTCTATTTAATAAACTAAATTATAGAAGTTATAAGTTAATCTCTATCCTAAGTCATATGCTTTTATGTAATAAAAGTGTCACTTGAAGACAAGTAACATTTAAATTTGATGAGGAATTTTGATACACCAAAATAATATATTATTTTAAGTGCCTATTTTATGCTTATTTTTTATAATATTGCACTTTAAAGAAGGGCATTTTTGTGTTTTTGTTGCAGGTATATCATTTTTAGGCATTTGAAGCAAAAATGGTAAAAAATATGAAATTTAGTGCGAAAAGAGCCAATTTTGGATTCTGGCACATCATGTGCCAGATCGGTGCATGATGCGCCAAAATCCAGAGAACTGGCGCATGATGCGCTAGATCGACGTATGATGCATTAGGGACGACTTTTTCAAATTAAGGTGGTTCGAGACAAATTTTGCACAAATTTTCAAAGGGACACTTGTTCTACACATCTCTTGGAGTAATTCAATGTATCTAGACACTTTGGAAGATTGTTTTATGAAGGGATATGACTCTTGGATCAAATGACACATCATTTGAATTTAAAAAAGTTGACTTTTGGAGAGAATTTCAGAGGGAGTTTTGAATTCCTTACCAAAGGAGGCGCCCCAAAATAAAAGAAGAAGACTTGTGGGTTTGTTTCTAAGAGAGAATTGAGTGTGATTGTAAAGAGAGAAAGACTTGGAGAGAACTTCCAGGGATTTGCATGGGAAGGATTGTGAGATAAGTTGTATTTTTATTTCTTTTATTTTGTAAGCTTGTTTATATATATGAAATTTGTGCTTTATCATATCCTTTTCATGAATTTTGAGTAGTCTTCTTTATCCTTCTCCCTACTTTGAAGATATGATTTTGTGAAGAATAGATTTTATTTTCCACAGTTTTAAATGATAATAATTTGTGATGATTTGAACTTTGATCTTCATTTACTTTTTGATCTGGCCAATTGAAATGTTAAAACTTGTTGAGAGACATATGTTCTTAAATGAGATATGATTTCTACAACATAGGGAGAATCACATTTGATTTTATGGGAGAGTATGTCATCCATAGAATTTGGTGCAAATAAATAGGGAAATATACTTTTGTTAGATGCAGAATTGGAGATTTAAGGTGACAGATTAAAACCACCAATTTGGTTCAGTTGATTGGAAACTAATGCGTGATTGTTAGCCCTCAGGGGAGGGAGTAGTGGGAATTTTTGAGTGGTAGCCGATATCCTCCCAACCTAACCACAGAATTAGGGACCAAACTCTTAGTTAGTCAGTATTCTTTATAGCACTCGGAAGAGGGTAAAGAATAGAATTGCTCCTATTTGGTACAAAACAGTTTTTAATTATATTTTCAAATGATTTCAATTTCTTCATAATCCATGTACTCATTGTAAAGGGGAAGGATGCTTTCTTAAATTTGAACTTTCCGTCACAACAAAAACATTGTTTAATTTTTGTAATTTTACTTTTGAAAGTTTAGTATTTAATTTAGTTTAATTTCTATAATCTTACATTTATATTTTAATTAGCATTCACCTGAGTAGTCAATTTTCAAACTTTGCACTTTATTTTTATTTTTTGTTTTTATTGTAAAATAAATTTCATAATTTACTTTAGGATTTTCCAACTTCCCTGTGGGATTAATATCTACGACTCTAATAGAGTCTTTTATTACTTGAATAATATATATACTTGCGTTGATATTATAAGAGATTTGACAGTTAGAAAAGTGTTTTGAAAGATAAATTATTTTTATAAAAAGTGTTTTTGTTAGGATTATATTGCATTTTTATTATAAATCTGTCTGCATCAAGTTTTTGGCGTCGTTGATTAGTGTCAACTTCATAAATATTTGCATATACAAATCTCGTGGCAAGATCTAAGGGCGATTATTAGGGATCCCTTTCTTGATACATTTGTGATCGTTCTAGAGCTCGTGGAGAGTGAGATTCATATTCCTTAGGTAAAATTTTGCATCTTGACCTTGCATTTTCTTCTTCATCTAGGAAGCTTTTGGGTTTTTTGGGAAACTAGTGGAGAAGAAGAGGGATTACTTGAGGAGTGTTGATTTAGCTATGAATTGGCATATTGAGTCAATTACATCCTATATTTGAACTCATTCTATCAAATAATTGTTTATTTGCATTTGCTATGGCACCTAAAACCAAGGGAGGCATAGGCAAAGTATCTTTTGATAAGAAGAAATTTGTGAGTTATAAGGCTGAGTTGAGCTATTATGATCTTTTGATATCAAAAAAAATATTTGTTGAATGAGGATTTGTTAGTCCTGGGGGAAAGGTAGAAAGAATAATCAAGAGTAAAAAATAGAAAAATTCTGTTATAATACCTCTGTGGCTATGATAGTTGTAGTCAGAGAATGTTATTCTAATCTAGCTGAACGTCGGGATAGATTTGTTTTTGTGAGGGGAGCTTATGTAAACACTTCTCTTTCTGGTATCAATGCATATCTATCTCTTAGTAATCTCCCTTCATGCTCCTATGCATACTCTAATATTACTACAACTCATGCTGATGATGTTATGAAATTCTTAACTGATGGTAGAAGAGTATGACATTTTAGTAAGGAAGTGTAGAATGTCTAAAGTTTGGCATCTTTTTTTTTCATCCAAATTGATTCCATCTACCCATACTAGTGATGTGGGTATGGTGCGTGCCATAATGAATTATTGTATCAAAAAAGATATGCTCATTGATGTAGGTTTCTTTATTCATTATTTTATAGTAAAGGTTGGAGAGGTAGGATCAACTCTTTATTTAGTGCATCCTTCAGTCATTTAATCTCTATGTTAACAAGCTGGACTTGTTGTTAGCAGTTGGGAGGAGATCCTTCATCCCTTAAATCCAATCTCAACAGCAAAAATTGAGTTATACAGTTCACATGCAGATGTTGGAGAAAGATCAGATACATGATAACCTAGTTCATCTACTTCTTAGCCATCACACTCTCCTACTCAAAGGTAAACATTTGCACAATATTTGGAAAGAGTAAGAGATGATACTAAAATTCTATATGGTGAGGTATATAGATTCAATGAGCATTTGTCACACCTGAATTAGCAAAATAAAAGGAGATTTGACCATCGAGCTCAATTTTGAGCTACGCAAATCAAAGTCTATAGACAAAACTAGTGGATTGGAGGGGATAAGATAGTGGAATTTTCTGCTTATCCTCCATACCAGCTGTATGAGAATCGCAGAATGATGGAGGAGGATTCAGAGGAGGATGGTGATGAAGATGATGAAGATGATAATGATGCTGATGATACTGATGATGATGATGGTGATGATGATGGTGATGAGGATGAGGATGAGGAGTAGTTATTTTCATTTGGATGTAGATGCACTTATATTCTTATGTTTTCCCTATCACTACTAGATTGATTTATTTTCTTTTATATTTATTTCATGTACTAGACTCTGTATTTATTGCTTCTATTATGGTTTAGTAGATTAATTTTTGCTACTATCTAGCCTTAATTGTAGAACGTACTTTTTGTGATACTACATATCTTTTGAATGCAAATTTCATGTTTAACATGTTGAACTGAGATTCACTTACTGCTACATACCTGCCTTTTCTGCTTATACTTATATATTAGACTCATGTGGTAGAAAGTAATTTAGTTTTCTCTTCTCTATACTTATATTTTTATTTGGAAATCTATATATGTTAAAAACTTATTTGGAATGTTATATATGTTAAAAACTATGTTTAGGGGGAGAAAAAAAACTTAACTTTATTTGTCCTCAATAGCATACATTTTATTAAGCATTTTTAAATGATTTGAGTATGGTGCTACTTAAAAATTACTTCAATACTGATTAAGGAATGAAGTAGAATCCTTATTTAAAACTTAATGTAAACGAGTCTTCACTAGAGTTAAGTAACTTATAGGTGAACAAGTAGAAAAATAATGTTTCTATTCACATTCTGAAAATGATTGTATATGTGTATAATTTGGAACCTTTAGATTCATTTATATAAGAGTTTAGACTTTATTTTCTTTTCAACTAATATTTTAAAATTTTGAAAAAATGTGTCAAGTAAAGGAATTTGATGATTTGTACTTTGAGAAAATAATATTAAAATTTGAAACTATTAAAGACCTATCTAGATATAGTAATCCTCCTATAGATATATTAAGAATTTAAAAATATCCTAAAGTAAAAAAGAAATAAAAAGGAAATAAAAAAAGTGAAGAAATGAGAAGAAGATTGAGGAGAAGTTTGATTAAAAATTGGTTTCACTAGAGTCTATACAAAGTTTTGAATTTATCATAATCCTAAACTAGATGGTCTTTAAAAAGTATAAGTCAAACCTTTTTAAATGAAATGCTTAACTCTACTTTTCATTCTCTAAAGGACCTATATTTAACACTTGTCAATGATTTTTTGAAGTAGATAGAATAATAGAAATTCTAAAGCTAGCTATAAGGATTACTTATAACTTAGTGTTAAAACTTATTTACTAGAGTTGATCCTAATGAATTATGACATTCCTAAGGAAAAATTGAAGGAAAGGTGTTACTTGAGGATAAGTTATGTTTAAGTTTGAGAGATTTTAATATGTCCTGTAATATGCTCAATTTATTTTACATTTAACACTTGTTTGTAAATTGAAGAAATATACTTTTTGTGTTTTTCTTGCAGATATAACATGCAAGAGGATTGGAATTGAAATGGAGTGAAATTGAGGCAAAATGGAGCACTTTGGGAATAAAAATGTCTCTACACATTGGTGCCTAGGCGCTAGACTTGGGCACCAAGGATCTCCACCCTGGGGTCTTGGAGCCAACTATTGGGGCCTAGGCGCCAATTTTCGTTAGGCATATATAGACATTTGCGCCTAGGAGCCAACCTTATGGCGCCTAGGTGCCGTAACCACCCAGGGCAGTTTCTGCAGTTATTTTGGCATGAATTTGGAAGTTAAGAGGCTACGTAGGCAGCTCAAGCAAGGACTCGTGATCATTTGGAAGGCTGAGAGGAAACCAAGGAAGTTAGAAGATGAGAGTTTGAACTTAGGTATTACTTTTTATTTGTTTTCTTAAAGAGATTAGAGAGGGATTTGAGAGAATTTTGTAACGGAGTACTGTTAGTAGTGCAAGGGAGCTTCACCTTTTTTCTTAGGAATAAGGTCTAGTGTTTCATTTCACATTGTCTTGCATTTCTTGTAAACTCATTTTCTATGATTTTGGTTTATTATAAAATGATGAATTGTAGTGTTTTCTTCATGCATTGTGAGTAGTTCTTTTTTACCTTTATCTTGTGATGAATTAGTAGGATGTGTAGGATATTAGGATGCTTTTAGAATAGGTTTTTATTCATTAAAGTGATGGTATTCCTTTGTTCTTAGTTTACTTATCATTCTGGCAAAAAAATATGTTAAAATTTGTTGTGAACCCATAAAGGCTCGGGAGAGATATGACATGAACAACTAGAAAAAATCACATTGCACTAATGGGTGAAGGAAAAGTAATCCATAGAACAATGCAAATAGATAGGGAAATATGCTTTAATGGGTTCAAATTGGAGTTTCTAGGCTGACAAGCAGAAATACTAACCATGTTTAAACCAAACTTTTTTGTGCACTCGAGAGAGGGTAAATAAGAGAATTGCTCCTATTTGTCACTAGCTATAATTTTTATTATAAGTGTTCCATTCCTACACATATTACTTATGTCATTGCAAGGGAAGGGTAGTTATTATATCTTGATTTTCCCACTTTAATAATCTTTTAGTAGAATTAACTTAGGAGTAAATCAATAGGATTAGCAATAATTTAGCAAGACTAGTAAGCACAACTTAAACCAACTATACTCCAGGCTAAGAGTCATTATAGTGGGATAGAAATTTTCTTAGGATCAATTACCGCATTCTTTGTGAGATCGATAATCTGGACTCAATAATTGTATATTACTTGCATGACACGTATACTTTTATGAAAATTTCACTTGGACCGAGAAAAGTATCAAGTTTTTGGAGTTGTTGCTAGGGACAAAGGTGCGGTGCTACATTGCTACAGAAATCAAGTTTCAGAATCATAGTACCCATTTAAGATTACAAGCAGTACGTCCATACACACACTAGGCCAGGTTGTCACATACCAGTAGATCTACCCCATTTTTTGGCACATTCGTCTCCTTTGTTGTGTTTTAATGGATACATTCCATTGAACCTATTAATCATGTAACAACTACTCGTCAGGTTACTGGATTCACTCTCTACTTTCTGGCTTAGTTTCACCCTTACAACTGAATGTTTCTCCTACATGACATTGAAAATATCCTTAGTTGTCTATGTTTCAAGACAAATTGACCGAAAAAAATATCTTTTATCATGATTTTTATTGAGTATTCTCGGGATGTAATTGACTACAGGGATATGACATCATGAGATGTCTCATTGATCCCATAGTAAAATCAATTTGACTTTGTTTGGTTTGGTTACAAAAGAGTTTTTATATGATCTTTCTTGTATAACTCTCAGAGTAAGTCTGATTTGATTTCTTTATTTTTGTTAAAAAAAATTGATTTCTTTTCGGACTCCTCTCCTTTGGTTTTTGTTATTGGATTTTTTAATAAAAATATATTTTTAGCTACTCTTATTTGCTTCTTCTTAGTTTTTGTACAAATTCAATAATTCTTTCTTCCTTTAATTTTCCAAGTACTAACTAGTTCTAGGTGTGTTTGTGTATGACTGATTCTATTGATCTAGTGTCATTTAACATTGAAATACAAAAAAAAAAAGTTTAAAACATCAAAAAAATTTAGGAGAATGACAAATAACCCATAAGAGAACATTCAACTTAGCATGGTTAGAGAATGTGCTAATTCTTTGGTAGATGAGATACATTAGAGCATTAAAAAATTATTATTCAAGCTAATAATTTTGAACTCAAACATGTCATAATTCAAACGGTGCAAAATAACTAATTTGGAGGAAACCCTAATAAAGGCCCGAACTTACTCAAAGCCAACTTTTTAGAGTTTTGTACAATCTTTAGGTATAATTGTATCATAGAGAATGCTTAGGTTGTTTTCATTTTACTTTAGAGATAAGACTAAGACGTTAATTTTTATTACTAGGTCTAATTACTAGGTCTAACACCACTTAGGCTAAACTCACCAAGAATTTCCTAGCTAAGTACTTTCCAACTTCTACAACTGTCAAAACTTAGGAACAACAGTACTTTTTCACCCAGTTAGATAGCGAGTCAAACTATGAAGCCTAAGGAAGATTTAAAGAGCTACATAAAAAAAGCCAACACCACAACCTACTTGATTGGCTAATTATTTAGATTTTTTGTAATGGACCAGTGAGATCTTTGAGTTCAATTATAGATGTTCTAGTAGGGGGGTCTTTGATGTCTAAACCTTATAAGAAGGCCTATGCATTAATTGAGAAGATGGATACTAATAAGTTTCAATGGCTTTCGAAAAGAGTGAACCTTAGAAGAATAGTCACCATTCATGAATATGATGTTCTATCAATCACTACTACTCACGTCGCTATAATTCCAATTAAATAGATAATCTAGGCTTAAATACAATACTGAGATCACTAATAATTGAAAAGAATGCTTATGCACCCATAACAAATTCTAGTATTTTGTCTATGGAGTCTTTAAATGCTATAAATAATATACTTAACGACTCTTATTTCAAAACTTATAACCCATTATGGTGGAATCACATAAATTTCAATTGGAATGTTAATCAAAATGTAGGAAATCAGACATGGGGTAGTAAAAAAGTAAATTCCTAAGGAAACTGGAGCAATCAAGGAAATAATCTTAACCCGAGACCAACACACCCACCTGGATTTACCTCCAATACTCAATTTAAACAGAAGAGGTTATCACTAGAAGAAGGAATGTTCTAAATAGAAAATCTGATACAAAGCCAAGCTGTAACCATTATAGATATTGAGACATAATTAGGATAGCTAGGTAGCTCATTGAGTCATATACCTTAATTTATGTTACAAAGCATCATTGAGATGAATCTTAAGAACAAAGGAAGGAACAATATAGTGCCATAAGATTGAGAAGTGGAAAGGTGTTAGAAGGTTATTAAGGGAAGAGCTAACATAGAAATAGAATCTGAGCTCAAGAAGCATATTGCCAAACTTCTAAAAGACATAGGAAAAATACCTCCATCCCTTAGGAAGGAATAAGAAAGACAACTACCACCTTTTCTTGAGAGATTTCTTAAGCAAATATTAGATCAATAATTCCAAATTTCTTATAATTTTTTAAGAAGCTTACCATTAACATATCATTTACAGAATATCTTGAATAGATGCCTAACTGCATTAAATTTTTTGGCCATATTAAATAAAAAATAAAAATTAGGAAAATTTGAAACTGTAGCCCTTAGTGAAAAGTGTAGTGCTCTTATTCAGAGGAAACTACTACAAAAACTTAAGGTTTCAATTTGTTTCACTATTCCATACACTATAACAATATACTCTTTGAGAAGGCATTGTGTGATTTTGGAGCAAGTATCAATTTAATGTATTTATTTGTTTTTAAGAGATTATGACTATGAGAGGTCCAACCTACAATAATCGGCATGTCAATCTCTTATTTATTCTAACAAGGTTATAGAGGATGTCCTAGTTAAGGTTATAACTTCATCTTTCCAGATGATTTTATTGTATTAGATATGGTGGAATATGTTGAGATCCCAATTATACTAGAAAGATAATTGCTTGCAAGTATTGGAGTGAATATTGACTTAAAAAAAGATGAATTGACTATTAGTGCACATGATTAATAATTAAATTTTTAAGTCAGTAATCATATTCCTTCCCTTTTATTCCTTTGAAGAGTGTTGTAAATTGAACATAAAAAAGTTAAAAGAAACATTGAATGGAAAGGAGAGTGAGAAATTAAATAAATTAAGAAGAAAAGATAATTAGCATCACAAATGGATAATGTCAAAAAATCTTTTGATCGAGAATCTTGATTTCCTTGATCGTTGAGTATGGAGAATCATGATTTCCCGTTTCATATGCTTTGATTTTCTTGATATTATTTAAGTGATGTTTCTAGATATTTAGGTCCATGTTCATGTGATTTGTTTAACTGCTATGTGATTCATGTGATTTGTATGGTTATTATGTGAAGAGCAGGTGATTTAGATTTATATCATATGTTTATTAATGTTTGTTTGAATTTCTATTATGTTAATGTCTTCACACTCATGTGTTTATTTTCTTTTATTCTATATTCATGTTCTAATCTACTATGTTTCATTCTATCATATTCTAATTTTCACATGATTAGTGTAAATAAATTTGGGCGAGTAATTTTGTAAAAAAATATGCCATAAATTAAGAGTAAATATTTAAATCTTAGACTTCCATAAAAAATGAAAGATTTAATTAGGACGTAGTATAAGTTAATAATAAGTAAAGAAAATAATTAAAAGTGTCATGAATCTTCATTAAATATTGAAAAAGATTATTAACCTACAAATAACTTACCAATATTACAATTACCTACTCTTTTTTATAAAAATTCATAAACACTTAGACTAAAATTAACTACACAAAAAATTAATTTATCAAATATATAAAATTTAATAACTAATCAATTCAAATAAGTTAACTTAGTATCACTTGAATTATAATAGTATGAATTAAGTTAGGAAGTAATTCAATGTTAGACTCATGAAAGAACCGATATTCAAAATCATTAAAAAAAAGTTTAACAAGATATATTAATCATCCATGAAAGTTTTAAAAAAGAAAAAAAATAATAAATAACAAAGGCTTAAGTTTATTAAGAAAAAAATCAGCTGCTTAAGAGGAGAAGCTTGAGGTTAAGCTAAAATTCAAAAATTGGTACCAGTTTCTCATTCTAAAAGTCAAAGAATCGAAAACTTCCTTAATCAAAATTCCAAATAAAGTATTTAAGAAGATAATAACTAGGTTAACGTTATTTGAGTGATAAGCCTAATTGAATTATATATATACTTGAGAATCAATATTATTTTAGTCAATCAAACATAAGTGATTTAATGATACTCATATAAAAGGGTATTAATACATGTAAGGATATTAGATGTATTATGAAAATTCAATCTTATGAAGATGACTATGCACCTTGAATTATCTAATTACTTTATTATTAACGAACACTGCAATCCTAAGTAATCATTTTCTATGAATTTGAAAAAATCTAGATTTACGTATTGAATTACTTGAGGGTAGGTAATGTTTAAGTTTGGGGAAATTTGATATATAAAAAATGTGATATTATATTTCTTATATTTTCTCTTTTCTATCATTTATATAGTTTTTTGTGAAATTTTTTTAATTTATTTTCCTTTTTTATGATTTTCCAGGGGACATGTGTTTGCATATGCAAAATACAGGTTGAAAGTTAAAAAGTGAGAGCATAAAAAGTCAAATTCTAGCTAAGTTTGTGTCTGATGTTTGAGTCCTAGGTGCTTAAACTAGCTCCAAAATTTGTCAACTACAAAGCAGACAGAAAGACTAAGTCCATGGCTAGAAAGTTGGTGTGCCCAAGTTAAGCGCTTAGATGCCTGAAGATGATGATTGATGATCCCTTGGTGCCAACATACAAATAAGACAACAACTCGACATCCGGTCACCATGGCGCCCTAGCCTGACTGGATGCCTAAGCGCTTAACACTCACATTAGACGTTTTACATGATTCAGACATCAGTCAAGCAATTTGTGGGCTTAAAATACATGATATTTGAAGGATTTAGGGTGGATTATTCTTTTCTGTAGTCTTTTAAGCTTTCATCACTTACTCGGGTTGTGCATGTGAGAGTGTGGAGAGATTTTAGTGATTGATTGTGAGAGCAAGAAAGGAGTGCTTGTAACCAAGTAAGCAGGGAGTTATGAGCGGAGTGTATCTTATGGGAACAAGGATTAGAGGGAACTACTAGCAGTATGCATCTTTTGGAAACAAGATTTACAATCTTATCGTGTTCTATCTTTCTTAAACTCTTGTATCTTAGTTTTGATTTTGTGAATGCAAGTGATGTTTTCATTTCAATTCATGCATACTATGTAAATTTCTTCTCTCCCTATATTGGTAGCCTTTGAAATCCAAGAAAAACTCTGCTTTGATTTTTGAAACTTTTAATTTAGAAAGTTCTTTTAAATTTTTAAACTTAAGTTATATTTAAAATGGTTACTTGAATTGTCAAAATTAGTTGTAATATAAAATTATCAGAAGAAGATTAAAAATTTTATTAGGTTAATACACACGACTTTAGTAGAATATGAACTATTACTAGTAAACTTTTATAAATTTTGCGGGGAATGTGGATACCTAAGAAATCCTGTAGGGTTAGAAAAACACAATTGTAATATAAGATTCCAACGTTTGTTATATCTTACAAAAGAGTAAGAAGTAACATGCCTCATTTGACAACTAAAGTATTCTTTTTGAAGAATTTAAATTTCATTTATTCAATTCAAGGAAGAATCTCACAACAGTTAGAAAACGCTTCACTGTAACTTAGGTTTTCAACTTCAAAATAAAATTTATACACTTCTAAAATTTCACAAACTTCTAAAACTTCAAGTTAAACATATGATTAGTAAACTATAAGATCTCATTTTTGAAATTAACTCAATTAATGTGAGATCAATATACAGACTCATAGTCTACGTGATTGACTAATATACTTGCATGATTAATAAATGCGTCACTACAAAGTGGATCAACCTTCCAATCTAAACACTCACTTGTCTAAGATCATATGAAAGAATTATAATTTAAACTCTAGCCACTTTGTGTGATGTCTTTATCACTACGGGTCTTTATGAAATAAAACAAGATCAAACATCTCCTCCCTGCAAGCCTTAATGTAGATTAAATTTTAATGCTTCACACGATAGTAATATCATTTTTCTATTTTTATTCTTGACTAAATGGTTTTACCCTAAGCCTTTTTTTTTGGGTTTCATCATCCTCTTAAGGCTATGTTTGATTATATTATTATGAGCGGCCAATGGTTGTTATTATCTACATATGATGTTTTCTATCATTGTATGCAATTGATTAGCAGCTAATGGTTGTTATCGTCTACATCTCATGTTTTTTATTATTGCATGCAATAGTTTCTTAATATTCCGATTGGGAGTGATAAAAATAGTTCTTTATGGAGGGGAGTTAACTAATGTTTATAAGCACATCCTCAACTTTGCTTATAAATATTTTCTTGTTGTGAATTGACATAAATATATCTGGTTTTATGATTACTCAATTAAGTTTAGTTTGATTGCTTGGAAAATCATTATTACAGGACTGAAAACTAGTGATATCCTTATCAATAGAGGAGTTGTTGTAAATCAAAATCATGTTTTCCACAGATGTTTTTTGAAATCACATGTTCATCTATTTTTTTAATGTCATTTTTGAGTGAATAATGAAGAAGGTATAGTCATATTAAATTTTACTTTAACATATGATTTTGTTTTTGTTAATATTTTATTTAAGAAAAAAGATAAACATATTATTACTTATAAGAATGGATCTAATAAAACACAAATTGATTATTTTCTTAAGAGAAGAGGAGATTGTCGGAAATGTAGAGATTGTAAAGTCATTCTAAGTGAGAATTTAAGTACTAACATCGATTATTAATTTTGAATTTTAAGATGAAGAGTTGTTAAATAAAAAATACTAGAAATCATTGTCATAGAATTAGATGAGGGCACCTAAAAGACAAATAAACCTAAAAGGAATTAGATGAGGGCACCTAAAAGACAAATAAAATTATTTTTATGTGTAAAATTCAAGATTTCAAGATTTGGGATGTGCATGAAGAAGTAAACTTTATGTGAGATAAAGTAACAAACAATATTAAATAAGCAGCAAAAAAATTACTTGGAGAATCAAAAGAAAAAATTTCTGTAAATAGAAATAATTGGAGGTGGAATAATAATGTGCAAAAAAAGATAAAATATAAAAATTATGTTATAAAAATTGGTTTAAATATAAAAGCTTAGAGAACTGAGAAAAATATAAAATCTCCCGTAGGGAGTCAAAGAGAATAATCTGTGATACTAAAAATTCTATTTTCAGTGATCTTTATAATAGATTAGATACTAAAAAGAGCAAAAAATATATGTATAAACTAGCTAAATAAAGAGAAAAAAAATAAAGATTTCACTCAAGTTTATTATAGATGAAAATCAAAAAGTGGTTTTCTTAGAAAAAAATATTCAACATAGGTGGATGAGTTATTTTGATAACTTTTCAACGAAGTTTCTAAAATACGATTGATCTATTGATCTTAATATCGCTAATAATAATAAAATATTTCATTTTTACCGTCACATTAGTAAAAAAGAAGTTATGAGGCTTTACAAAAAACCAAGGGCAAAAAATCCGTATAATATGAAAATATCTCAATTGAAGTGTGGAAATATTGAAGAGATTTAGGAGTTTTCTGGCTTACTAAACTCTTTAATATTATTTTAAAAACTAAAAAGATACCTGAGGAGTGGAGGAAGAGTTTTTGGGTCCTGTTTTTAAAAATAAAGGAGATGCATGTGTTAAAATTATAGAGGAATTAAGTTGATGTATCGTATAGGGTGTATCGTACTTTAAAATTACGGGAGAGAGTAAATGAACATAGGTTAAGAAGTATTACAAAGATTTGTCATAATCAATTTAGATTTATGCTGCGCAAGTCTACTATGAAACTTATACATGTATTGAGAGGTTTGATGGATAAATACGGAGAGAATAAGGAGGATCCACATATGATTTCTATTAATTAAATGATCAGGAAGTAATTTCAACTCCAAGAGATATCCTTTGGAGAGTTATAGAGAAAAAAAGTATTGATATGATTTATATTCAAGTCATTAAAGATATGTATTGTATACTAGAGGATACTAGAGGTGTTACTTGTGTTCGAACAGAAAGAGGATTGACCAAATATTTTCCTATGTCAGTTGGATTACATCAGGGATCGACTTTAAGCCCATATGCTCTTACTGGACATTTACAAGAGGATGTATCTTGACATATGGTTTTTGTTGATGAAATCCTTCTTGTGGATAAGACTAGAGAGAGAGCTCAAGAAAAAAACTTAAATTATAGAGGTCTACATTGGAGTCTAAAGGCCTTCATTTAAGTAGAATTAAAATTGAATACATGAAATATAATTTTAATAGTAGTAGCTCTAGTGATAGAGCTGTAATCATGGGTGATCAAATTATTAAAAGGTTTGAATGTTTTAAATATCTCATCTCTATTATTCATAGTGAAGGTGATATATAGATGAGGATGTTATTAGTAGAATTCAAATTGGTTGGTTGAAGTAGACGAATGCTTTGGGCTTATTGTGTGATAGAAAAGTACTGCTTAGACTGAAAGAAAATCATATAAGATGGCGGTGAGACCTGCAATGTTCTATGGCGCAAGATATTGGCCTTTAAAGGAGATGCATAAAACTATAAGATGGCGGTGAGACCTGCAATGTTCTATGGCGCAGGATATTGGCCTTTAAAGGAGAAGCATAAAACTAAGTTAAGTATTGCGGAGCTGAGAATGCTTAGGTGAATAAGTGGCTTTACACTTAGAGAGAAATTGCGAAATGAATATATTCGTGATAGAGCTGATGTAGCTCCAGTGGCGGAAAAAAATAGATAATCGTCTTAGATACTTTGGTCATATTAAACGTCGACCATCAAATGATACGGTTAGAACAGTAGATGTTTTAGATTCGTCTTAAGTTAAGAAAGACAAAAGGTCGACCCAAAAAGACTTGATCATATTGTATAAAAGATCTTAATTTATTAGAATTAAATAAAAAATATATAGAGCTCATGTAGCTCCAGTGGCGGAAAAAATTAGATAATCATCTTAGATACTTTGGTCATATTAAACGTCGACCATCAAATGATCCGGTTAGAAGAGTAGATGTTTTAGATTCGATTTAAGTTAAGGGCAAAAGGTCAACCAAGAAAGACTTGATCATATTGTATAAAAGATCTTAATTTATTAGCTTAATTTATTAGAATTAAATGTGAAAAATATGACACAATAGGACGTAATGGAGAAAAAGGATTCATGTAGCCAACTCCACAAAGTGGGATAAAGGCTTGTTGTTGTTGTTGTTGTTTCTTTACTTCACATACTTAAGTTTTACAAAAATTTTTTTTTGTGTTTTAATCCTCCCTATGATTAGAACTTATTTTATTATTATATATACTTTTGGCTAGGCGTGTGTCCTCATGATTCCCAAAAAGATATTAATGATAAAAAATCAACTTTACAGCCATAATGTTGAAAACAATTCTGTAAAAGTATTTCACCTCTCGAATTGAACCATCAAAATTGTTAATAATGCATCCCATCATTATATTAGATCAATTCCTCCCCCTAAAGTAGCATTTTAACATGTACATCTTGGAAAATAATGAAATATTGGAGGAACAACAGCTTTGAAAAGATTTAATCTTCTAGAACATAATGCAAAATAATTAGTGCCAACCAATACTATAAAAAACAACATACCCACAAGAGGCAAACAAGAAGCTTGGTCAATAAAGCCATTGTTGCCTGAGATCTCTCTAAATGAGAAGACAGCCTAAGTAAGGATAAGCCAAGCCACCCTAGCCTGAACTGGACCAATCAACCTCAGCTTGACCATTAAGGTTTTCTCTTTTAGGTCTTCCAGGCCCCAATTCAGGCTCATGAATGATCATGACACATCTCATCTTTTTAAGGCCTGTTAGGTTGTTCTGAGCTGTCTAGTATTTGATTTAACCAGAACGCGTGAAATCAAACACTAATTCAATTCTTTTGAATGGTTTTGAGACGTATAATTTGCATTGAATTTCATACCTCATTAAATATCAACTAAAACAATCACAAAAATAATGTCAAAAACATGCATATATTGATGCCAAATGCTTTCAACTAAAATAATCACATGCATCTTCACTAAAACAGTATGCTTTTTATTTTTTCGAAAATTTGAGCGAACACACGAACTAAAATAATCACATGCATCTTCACTAAAACAGTGCTTTTTTTTTTCGAAAATTTGAGCGAACACACGTAATGCATATGCAAGGTCTTGTACCAAGAACCTGCGAGTTGACACATAATGAATTTCCAAGACCTTGTACCTAGAACCTGTGATTGGAATGATTAAACTCTCAACCAACATGCTAATGTAACTTGCATAAAATAGCTCGCAATTGACGATCATAACATTATGCACATAAGAAGAGCACAATCAACATAAAATGCTACAGCACAAAAATTATTTATATTAGTCAAATTTAATGCTACAGCATGTAATTCAAAAAAAAAGTTACACTGAACACATTCCCACATCAGAACAGAAATGAAATGAGGAAAACAATAAATGACCATACTCAAACACCACCAACAACAATAAGAAACCTCAACTTCTAAACCATAAAAAGACCAACCAGAAAACCAACCAAGAAGATGAGCTACTCACCACTGAAACAAATTTGCAGATGCAGCTATCTGTGGCGCCGGACAAGGGAGCTGCCATGGCTTCAATAGTGGATCTGGAATCTCTGGTATATCCAAAGAAATTCCACTGAACTCCTCGACAAACCGAAGAACAGAATTCATGGATTGAAGTCTATCAGTCAGTTCCCTTATCTGAGTCCTCAGTATATTGTTCTCCGATTCCACCTTCAGATAATGGTTCATGTGCAAACTGATCTGCATCTCAACTTGTTCGTTCTCATTCTTGAGATGAGCTACTTGGTTTACAATCTCATCCAGGTGCTGCTGTTTCCTCAAGCGAGATCTCCGAGCTGAGTCCCTGTTTGACACCATTCTCTTCCTCTTCCTCTCATCAATCATCAGCCCAGAGTTCTCAGAGCTGGAGGATTGGCGAGCAACCTTCCCGGACATTTTTTTTACAGAGGAATCTTAGTTGATTAAAAAGTTTGCCTAATGATACAGAAGATTTGGGCTTTTCCGAGAATCAAATGAGACCAAGCGACAATTTTGGGGCTTAATTCATGAGAAAACGTAGAACCAATAGAGAAATACAACCGACAAGGACTGGAGGAAGCAGATGCGGAGAGTAGAGAAATTCATAAAGGCTAGAGATTGATTTTGTGCAAGAACATAAGGATCAAAGTCTGGATGATAGATCCTGAGATCTATAATGATTTGGTAACGATTGGCGCCGGGTCTCTTTCTACCAAGAATCTATAATAGAAATCGGATCCTAGAACACACAGAAAGCCAAAAAGATTTGGGCGATGGTTTTAATAGAAATCGGTTCAAATTCAGCAAGAACAGGAAGCCAAAAAGAACAAATTTTTGGCGTTTCAAGAAAAAGATCGATGGCAACCTAAGGAAAAAAAATCCTAACGAAATAAAATATCGCTCAATTGAAAAGAGGGAAGGAAATCATACTTAGCTGGAAAGAGCGCGTAGAGACGGAAGGTACTAATCGCGATGGGCAAGGGAAGGGAAGGATTGGCCAGCCATGGGGATGGCCTTTTATAGGAGAAAAGATGCGAATATTCTACTATTATTTTAGCATATGTTTTGGGAAATGAAAGAACATGCCATCTACCACCAGTGTGGCCGAATTATTATTTATTATTTATTAATGGGACAAAACCGGAAGAGGATTCATGGTTTAAGATTTTTTTTTAATGCTTGATAAGTTTAAAGTAAAAAATAATTTTTCTAAGGTGTAAATTTTAGTTATATACTTTATGATTAAATATTTATTATTTTAAAAAATAATTTACTGATGAAAGAAATTAATTAAAAATAAAAATTTAAACATGGAATGAAGATATTCTCTTCAAATTTTTTATTTAAAATTTATTGAATCTGTTTTAAATAGGGGTAATATAAGTTTTATTTGGTTACAGTTATATTATTGTTGCGTGCAAGAAAATTTGTGGTACTGGAGTGACATTTATCGTCTTAATATTGCACGAAGATCCAAAATACACTGATAAGAAAAAAAAAATAGCTAGATGAGGCTCCAAAACATTTTACGTGGAAAAACTCTCGAAGGAAAAAAAATCATGGGATTAGCCCCCCAAAGTAATCTACTATAAGTGATTCTAAATACATAGGTCTACACTTCTCCTAAATTAAAGAAGATATAATTATAAAGCTGATAATTATAAATTTACAATAATAGTTCAATTATAATAGTTATAATTCGGCTACAACGCATGGTTCTTGGTTGTAATAACTATAATTTGTCATAAATGTCATAGTTGATAGTTGTAATAGTGTCAGTCGGCCACAAAGACCTTAGTCAATAAATGCAATAGTCTCAGGGTCCGTTTGGGGCAGCTTATTTGGTGCGGTGACATTTTGAAAATGCACCTGACCTATTTGGGTAAACTACATTTTGACAGCTTATGCGTTTTAAAAATGCTAAAAACAGCTTTTTCACACAACACCTACCTAGGTGGGGTGACAGCTTTCTGGCAGCAGTCTGGCTTTTCCAAAAAAATAAAAAATAGTAATAGTCACTACAGTGACAGCGGTCTGGCTTTTCCAAAAAAATAAAAAATAATAATAGTCACTATAGTTAGCTTATCAGTAGATTATTTTTAATCAACTTATCAGCATATTATTCAATAAGCTGCAGCTGCCCCAAACAGACCCTCAGTTTGTCATAGAGGCCATAGTTGGAAACTGTAACAACGTTTTTTTGGTGACATAGGTCATAGTTGGTGAGTGCAATGATATTAGTTGGTCACATAAACCATATTTGAATGTTATAATAGCGTCAGTCGGCCATAAAGGCATATTATGATGACTATAATAGTGTCAGTTGATTATAGAGGTTGTAGCAAGAATTACCAACTTCGCTCTATATTACCAATTGCAACTAGAGTTTCTAACTATAACCTCCATGACCAACTAATGCTATAATATCTTTGTACTATGACATATGTGACTAAATGATGTTATTGCAATCATTAGTTGTAGCCCATATGGTCGATTGATGTTATTACATCTTTCTACTACAACCTCTATGGCAACTTACATTACGATAGTCATCGACTCTGGTCTTTGTGGTTGACTGACACAATTACATTATATAAGTATGGTCTTTATGTCAAACTAAAGCTATTGCGGTCACCAACGACGAACATTATAGCTAATCAATGCTACTACAACATCTAACTATGTCTATACGACCAACACACATTATTATATTAATCAAATTTGGTTCAATTGTCATTATTAGAGCTTCTAACTACAGGTTGTGTGGGCAACTAACACTGCTACATCTCTCAACTATGACCTATATGACAAATTACAGTCTATATGGCTAATTGTTATTGCAGTTTCAAACTTTGACATCTATGACCAACTGATGCTATTACATTTTCCTACTATAACCTCTGTGGTCAACTAATGTTATCATAGTTACCAACTATGACCTATATGGTTGAGTAATGCTAATATATCTTCTTGCTACAACCTCTATAATCAAAAGAAAGTCAATGAAAAGAAGATGTTGTAAACTATAAAAGCGTACTTGTCAAGTCTTTTCGTTCCTCCACCTGAAGGTTCAGTACTTGTAAGACCAATATATAATTTTGCAGGAATTAGAACATGCTTGTAGAAAAAGTAGGAACTACAAGTTTAAAGTGTGTCTACCAAATCCTATCGTATCTTAGTGGGTCCTATTCATTTAAATGTATAGATGATTTCTTAAGTAAGGCATAATGAGTTTAATCATACTTCAAGATATTCAAAAGAGTATGAGAAAGGTCCAGGGACCAAATCTCGAACATCTCACAATCCCTTGAAAAGTCCTGAGTTTGTTCAAACTCATCCTTATCATACTCTTATGCTCTATGAACTGATGTTCTAACCAACCCTAGGGGTGATTTGGTCTAATTAACATTTTAATTTTAAAGATGGGCTTGTAGTGTTTTAAACAGGTTTGAAATTAGTTATAGGTAGTTTTCTAAACCTCATTAAATAAAATTTTGATTAAGCCTAGTGCACTACTAAACCCCTTAAAAATTAATAGGTAAATTTGTAATTTTAGAGAAAAAGATTTAAATGTTTATACCTTTAATCCTTATCATGAGTCATAAATCATTTCAAAATCATTAATTAGGGCTTAAAATCAGTGAGTTATGAACTTCCAAAAATCATTACAAGACCAAAGTGAGGCTGGTTACTACCATTTATCCCTTTTATTATTTAAATATTCTTCCAAATTTCATTAATTTTAAGAAATTACAAATTTATCCTTTATAAGACCAAAATGAGATTGGTTGCTACCATTTATCCCTTTTCTATTTTAATCATCAAAACATATCAATTAAAATCATTTGTTGCCAATTTAGTCCTTTAGTTAAGTTCATCAAAACATATCAATTAAAATTATTTGTTGCCAATTTAGTCCTTTAGTTAAGTCTAAATATTACTTAAGCCTTAAATTCCAAAATTACCCTTTTTGCCCCTAAGGCCTTATCACCCTATAATTCATTAAATTAAACTCAAATGACTTGAAAATTTTATGTTACCCCACTCATAGGTTAATTAAAACATAAGAGAAAATGTGATTGTTCAGAATTTATTTAATTTTATAATTATTTTTAATGCAAAAATGGGGATTTTTAATGAAAATTTGATAACTCAACCAAAACAAAACCTTTATCCTTAAGAAAGTTATTGGAGGTTCACCTAGGTCAGAGGATCACTTAGACCAATTTTCATAATTTTTAGAGGTTAAATTTAATTATTAGAATTATTTTTTTTGAGAATTACTTCAATATAAAATATTATTTAAGTAAAAAACTACTTTTATATTCAATATAAAATATTATTTAAGTAAAAAACTACTTATATATTTTATTAAATTTCTTTGAGTCCAGGGAACCCAAAGAAACAAATTTCAGATTTTTTTGGTTTATATTTTAATTATCAGAATTACTTTAGTGGAAAATTAAAGAAAATTCATTTTAAGCCTTTAAAAATTAATATCTTGACTAAGAAATTCAGAAAAATTATTTTGATTGGTCCTAAGTGCTTAGGAAGCCAAATGTGACATTTTAATGTGTTTTCACAACTTTTCAATTTTTATGATTTTTTAATTAATTTTTAATTGCTTAAATGATTAAAAATAACTCAAAAATGAGGTATTTATTTTAATTCCAATTTTATTTTTCTTAGGTTTCTTTGGTCATAAGGGGCTCACAAAACCAATTTGGTGATTTTTTGAATTGTATTTTAATTATTATAATTATTTTAATGCAAAAAATGTGCTTTCACTTGATTAATCTGTTTGAGTGATTAAATTAACTTCAATTGACTTGAAATTTTTATGGGAAGCTCCTCTAACATTAAAATATAGTGGAAAATGATTTTTTGTGTCATTTAAATTTGTAGTTAATCCAAATTAATTTTATTTCATTTGTTAGGGTTGGTGGCAATTAAGATTATTTTTAATGAGTTAAAACAAGTTTATATTTTTCCTAGGGTCCACTGACCACATTAAACCTAACAAAATAAATTTTTAATTTTTTAATGAGTATTTTAATTACTATAACTTTTATACCAAAATAGGTTCCATTAACTTGAAAATTAGATATCTCTAGTTAGAGGTCCACCCTGACCTTGAAAAAATTATGGAGATACCTACCATGAAATTGATCCTATGCTCATAGAGACTTAAAATAAGCTCAGGATGAGGGAAAAATCTTATACCTTGGTCCAAGAAGGGAAGCCTTGATTGGATGCTTGGAGAAGCTTCGTGGAGGTTCAAAGAGCTGGAGGATGAAGTCACTGGTCATGGTGAATTGTCTAGACCCAAGTTTGACCAACGCCGATTTTGGATTTTGATCAAAGTCCACTCTAGGCTCGGCTAGTGATGGGGCTTTTGTGGCGAATTTTTTTCTCTCACTTAGGGGATGATGTGGGTGTGATTAATTTGGATTTGGTGGAGTTTTGAGAGGTGCCCTGTTTTAAGCTTGCATTAGGGTTGAGAAATTAGCTTTGATCAGTGGGGAATAGAGTTGGAGAATGGTTGCATTGCACTCATGAGGTCTTAGATAAGCTGTAGGAACAATTTGGCAGAGTCTCCCCAAGAAATTTCAAGCCCTCCCTCCTTGGCCGTGGAGGGTGAGCTTAAATAGAGGAGGCCATGGTGGCTCTCAGAGGCAATTGGTGGGTGGAAAATATTACTTAGGTGGAGGGAAGAAAAGGGAAACAATCCAATTGGAATGATTCAGCTTGGATGGGTTTAATTTTGAGTTTATGCCTAGGTAGAGCATTTGGGCTTGGGTTTTCCGACAGCCTAGGTGGCCGACTGGCCAGGCTCAGCTCACCATCCCAATGAGGATGGTCAATGGTGGGAAAATGTGAAGCCAATTGGGTTTGTGCATGGGTAAAGGTGATTAATTGAAATGGATAAGGGTTTGGTTCAACTTGGGTCTACTTCGGGTTTAGCCTCATGGAAATGGCTTGATTGATTCCCCATGGCTGCCAAAGGTCAGGTGGATCAGCTGAAGTGGTGTGGAGAGGTCCGCATCAAAAGGGATTTTAATCCAAGGGATTTTGGCTAAGCACGGGTTTAAGTGTGTCATTAAAAGGGTTAAAAAACTTTTTAAAGAGGCTTAAAAGTGGCTTGTCCTCTTGCCATTAAAAGCTTGATGGCTCTCATGGCTCACCAATGGCTTGGGAATGGATTCATGACTTGTCCTTGGCTTGGCTAATTTTCATGAGAAGAGATTTTGGATTTATTTAGTATTTTTGTTGAATTTTGTCATGAGGCTTAATATGAAATGATTTAATCATGAATTTAAAACTTAGGGAATGATTTTGATTAAATTGATGATGAAGAGAGAAGAAATTATCATGTGGGCTTTGGATTTCGGCTTTTGGAATTAGATGTGGTGGGCTTGGTCTTTTAAAATTAGGGTTGAATTTGGGCTAAAATTTGGATCAATTGAATCTTTAATTTGATATAGGAATGTATCATGAATAGTTTGGACGTGATTTCAAATGATTTGAATTGAATTTGAAGGCCAATTTGGTGGATTTAGTCATATGGTCAAAATTAGGGCTTTTTTATTTGGGTGAAATTAAGCTTGTAATTGGGTCAAATTGAGATTGTATTTTGTTGATATTGGGATTGGGGATACTGAATTTTAGTTTAAAATTTAAATTGGGCAATATTGGGGTCAATCGGGCCAAGATTGAGGCTAATTTGGGGAGATTAGGCCCATAAGAGCAAATTTGGGGCTTTTGGTCAAATTGAGTAAAATTTTTCAAATTGGGTCATTACGATGTTTAAAAATTGAAATTTGGGAATATTTGGAATGATTTTGAAATTTTTGAGAATTTTTGAACTTTTTGGGTCATGAGGGGCATTTTGGTAATTTCGTGATTTTATGTGTATTTTGGGAATTTGGTGATTTGGGTGAATTTTATGTCAATTTAGGTAGTGGTGAGTGGTTTGAGATGATTTTTGGGCAAATTTGGGTATTTTGGGTAATTTTAGGATTTTTGGCAAAAATTAAGGTTATTAGGGGTATTTTGGTAATTTGGTGATTTTGGGCTAGAATGGGCAATGATTTTGGGCTAGAATGGGCAACTAGAATGGGCAAGTAAGCCATGAACCCATGCCAAACCAATAGGAGCCCTATGAGAATTCATTTTGGATGCTCAATATGCTGGCTCTAACAATCTTTGCCACAGACTAGGGGTATAGGTTCATTCATGTGAGCTTTCCAAAAGGAATCATGGGACCAAATCAAGGGATCTTAGGGTTTGGGGTATGCAAGAAAGTTTAGTGTGTGCAAGCCATTTCAACCACCATTACAACACCAAGGGTTAGTCCTAAAGTCTGACCATCCTATGGGAGACTTCCCTTGAGTTACCCCATACTGACCCCACCTATTAAGTGATAGAGGTTACTACCAATATGTGGAAATTCAAGTTGAGCAAAGAAGAATTTGGAATTTGTAATAGTGAGGGTTCCTTTTATAGTCTTATAGGAATAGTCAACAGGAAAATCCTATGGCTAGGCTACTAAAGAGAAAAAAAAACTAGACCTCAACCAAAAATGAGGTCAAGACACGTATGTTGCAACGGTCCCACTGTAGTTAAATTATAAGAGAAATAGGAATTTTGCTGCTCGTGACCCGTCAACCTGGCCCGTGATGGTAACTTGATTGTAACCCCTCTATACCTTTTCAATACCTCCCACGGTCGACCTCATGTAATGCGCTTGTAACCCAATTTGTAACCCAGGTGTACCTTTCCATTAAATCCCGTGGTCGGCCTCCTGTAACACCCTTGTAACCCCGCTGTAATCGATGTGTAACTTTTCCCACTCAGGTTGCGATACCATGTTTATAACCTCATTTTAACTTTCGTATAACCTCGTAGCCACAGAAAGAGAGGTATACCATTTGTGTAACTCATTGTAACCTCGTTGTAATAGAATATTAATCCCGTCACCGCAGAACCGCGCGCTTAACCCTCTTGTAACCCCTTAATTACGTAATTATAACCTTTGTATAATCTCAACATTAGTGTTTTATAACCCATGAAGCCGTAGTAAAAATTGGAAGCCAAATAGTAACTTTTCATTTTTGAGAAACAGGCATTCTTGCACCATATCTTTGTCGTCTTCCTTTTAAAGGTTAGGGCACTAGATTTCAGATTGCTTTTGTGAAGGAACATTAGAGTTAAAGAGGACATTGCCGAGACTATGAAGACGGATTTGGAAGAGGCCAATGTTGCAAATTTGGGAGAGCTTGAGAAGCCGGAATGCGAGGATGCATCGCAAATGGTGTGAACGAAGAAGAAGAATATTGAATCTAGGTATTTTAAGGTTTTGCTTTCCAATCCCTAAAGCTTGGTTATGTTGTTAGTTTTTTTATTAAATTCACCACAATCCCTAAAGCTTGGTTATGTTGTTAGTTTTTTTTTAAATTCACCATCTTTGTCATCATTTTATTGGATCTTAAACTATTATGGTGTATTATTGTAGGTTATTGAGCACAACATCAATGAACTGCAGGTGCGGTCCATCTGCAGTATGAGAAGTCCTCGATGAAGTCCTACCATCAGTGGATGAGGAAACTTGGAATAAATTGGTAGCCATGAGTTTAGCTTTGTTTTTTGAACTCCCTCTACACCCTCAAGATCATATTCTAACAATGCACATAATAAAATGCTGGAATGTTGATCGAATGACATTCAACTTCAGAGGGAAGAGCTTAAATTTTATGCAAATAAAGTTTCAGTCCTGATAGGCATGCCCAATTGAGGGTTACCTGCATGCTGGAGTAATGCTTCGCCTGGTACTATGGATGCAAGGCAAATAAAGGCCGCACTACTGAACTATTCACCAACTATTCACCAGGAACTGAACTATTCACCAGGAGAGTCCTTGAATAACCTTTTGCAATTATTAATAAAGTTTTTAATGTCAAATTTACTTTTTCCTTCAAGTAACATCAAAGTGTCGAAAAAATTGTCATCCTTTTACGAGGATGTAGATCTTTTATAGCTTATAATTGGCCAGCTACAGTATGTGGATTTCTAATCGAGCAACTAAATGTATGTGCCATGAAAGTAAACAAAGATCAACCACTAGGATGCATTACTGGTTTTGTCTTCTTTTTAATAGTTTATGTTCTGCATATAACTCTGAAAAAGTTCAATTCATAATTTTGGACATAATAATAAATTATTTTATCATGTTTCATGCAGCTCTGATTTTATGAGCATAAATATTGGTCCTCCCAGCAGTGCCTAAGGCTAGACCATAAATACTGAGGTGGCCACTAAATATGAGGTGAAATTTGATAAAGATTCAACTAGTCGTTAAGAGGCTCAGGGTCGCCGTAGTGAGTTTTTTATTTCCTTACTCTATAAAAATCTTATTATGATCTTGTGATACTTTAACTGACTTTGATTATATCTAATGCCTTGCAGATTTATGATTACTTTGTTGAAATAAAAGAAAATGAGCATCATTTACTTGCCCCTCCTCTTGATGAACTATCCAGTCTTGCAAAGCATCTCTTACAATGGGAGACTCAATCTTGACCACATTCTCCCATGTTTGTTTCTATTTTTGCTATAGTTCCTTATCACACCGGTCCTTAATCAACACATGCTGATACATACAGATACTAGCCCTCGTATTGGTCTTCAAGAAATACATGAAATACTTAAAGATCATCACTAATTGTTCATGAACTTTCAATGCTCAATTGAAACTCATATGAAAAATATAGAGAATACAATTACAGAGTTAAAATATGAAGTCAATGATTTACATAAAGCAAAAAAACAACCAGGTGGGGAATTTCCAATGAAACAGGTGTAAGAGTCCCCACTAGGAAGCTTAATTCAAAGGATTAAGCTAAGAGAGGGTAGAAGAAAAATGCTTCTTAGTTCCTCATTCATGGTTTTTGAATGGAAGAAGAAAAGAAGACCAACATAGGAGGCAGCAGAAGAGGCTAGAGAAGTATATACTTTTCTAAAGCATCATCTAATAGAATTCTTGTTTGCTAATATAATTAACAACATCTATTAATTAAAAAATGGAAGCTGTAAATAAAGGGGAAGCAGACTAATTATATCAACCACCATCTGCTAAAGAAGAGGTAGAGGATGTAGATAAGGGAGAAACAATAGATTTAGAGCTTACAATATACGATGAGATTAGTGCTGATCAACCAAATATACATACTAAGGAAGCCACAGAATTTGGAGTCAAAGAGGAAGATCAGGAGCAGGTGGACAGACAATATGTTGATGAAGACTATCCTGATAAGGTATAGAATTTTTTCTTTAAGTGTTTTTGTTACAAATTTTAATATTCAAATTATAAAATATTATTTGCTTGTTTTATAGGTCTCTCCAGCACCATTGGTGGTCGATTTTCCCACTAGACAACAAATTCCAGATTGTATGCGGGAAATAATCGACCTCTATTCTAGCAAATTCAGTGACTTGTTAGTGTGCCATATTTTTTTATTAGTTTTACTGTTCTACTTTTTTATAGATTTGACGTAAAATCTATATATTTGAAAAGCAAAGGTAATTTATTGATTACTATGGGAAATGTGTCGTTAACTCAACGTTACCTTGATGAACTCCTCACAGAGGGTTGGTTAGGAAATGAACAAGTTGATTGTTTTTCTATGTTGATGGAAAAATAAAGATGTCACACACCGCATCTATATAAATTGTACTTATATGTCTCTCCACATCACTGGGTAAATTTTGCAATTCCCTTGTCCTATAATGCACCTAAATACATCTAACATGACTATTTATTCTTATGTGATGTCTTTTTTTTATGCAGTCACATGACTATTTATTCTTATGTGATGTCTTTTTTTTTTTATGCAGCTGTACAAAGTTGGAAATGTTAAATGATTTTTTCAGTACATTACAGCCGATACTGCTGCAAATGTCGAGTTGCTTTGCTGCGAATGTCGAGTTGCTTCTGCTACCAATAAAAAATAATCAGCATTGGACACTGCTAGTTGGGGGCAATGAAGGAGCAGAGATGGAGATTTTACGACTCCTTACCAAACATAATGCATTTGAATATCACTGACGCCATTGTAAGTAGACAATATTAATTGCTTTATGCCTTGGACAAACAGTAATACACATTATTGCTATTGTTCATTCATTTCTACATTTAAATGTGCAAATTAAAAATTTTTTGAATGATGTTAGGGAAGCGTTCCAGGCTGATCTTAGTAAATGGCCGGTACATATGGCCAGAGGCATACCAGTGCAAAGCAACAGTTTTGAATGTGGTGTACTTGTATGTAAATATATGGAAACACTAGTGCAAAAGAATAGAGCTCATTGTGAAGAATATTTGGAATGCATAAATCTATGCCATTATTTAGAGCATAAATAGGATACGAGATGTGTAAATCCGCTTTGTTAAGAATATAATTCTTTAGGAATGATTATTGGTTTATGTTTAGCAACATTTACCCCTCCCCTTTAGTCCTATATTATTTCTCTTTCGAAATTGCTGATTTTATATGACTCAGCAAAAAGTAATCATTTTAAGCGTTGAACAACTTGTTCGGTGAGTTTTGCAACTATCATTGGAACATAATTTTCTTTGTGTAATGGTGCTGACGCATTTATAACTTTTATTTAGTCTTATTGCTAGAAAGATCGATCTTGGTTTTCTTTCTTAATATGACAAATCTTTTTGGAACTTTGGACACTTTTCTCCCGCCATACGAGATGCAGGTGCCGATGTTAATGATTTTATGGATACAAGATGGAGGTGCTAATTTTAATGATTTAGAGGATACAAGATGCAAGTGCTGATTTTAAGAATATCCATCTATGGTTTTAAGGATATCCATCACTGTATTGCTGCATAATGTTGGAGTAAACAGAGTTTTTTTTTCCCACATAGGAGAACTACATAGTACTGATGTTAGTTGCAGTATTGCATTACATATTTACAAAGGTTAATGATAATTTGAAGATAGTTTTATGCTCATCCAATTTTTGGTTTGTTCATGTTACTTCACTGTGGATGGGAAAAGGTTTGAACCTTTTATCTGCTGCTATTCTCTACTTTGTGGGCTCGGTTTGGTTCTTCTTCAGTACTGCTACTGCCTTCATAGCCTTAAATAAATTATGTTAAAGTTTAATTTTTTTGGCTATACTTATTTTTTATTTTGGGTATACTTGTATGTAATTTTGGAGACTTTTTTTGGGTGGGTTTTGTACTGTGGGAGGTGGAACCTCTATGAGTGTTTTATTGTCTTTTGGCTTTTAGTTCTGGGGATCCACCGCCCCTCCCCAAACTTGTATGATCCTTTTTGGGTTTTATCAAATTTTATTTCTGTTTAGCTTTATGTAAGAAGTAGTAGTTAGTGCTTGGCGGTTCAAGTATATTAGAAAAGTTAAACTAATAACATTATATCCTTTGCTCTTAGAATTTATAAATAAATTGCTTTAACGCCTTACTTAAAAAAAAATGGTATCTACCGGATTATTTTTTTTTATTTCCATACTTTCAATTCTTTATCTTGTGCAATTTGGTTTAACACTTTACCACTCTAGTTTGTTTGATCGAATATGAATTGACTAAAGTTGGTTCTATTGATTTGCTTTAGTCAGTTCACTATTTATATAATAGGACAAAAGACAAAAATGAATTGTTTCCTCATTTTACCACTCAATGATCCCCAAAATACTCAATATATAAAATAAACTAAATTTCTATAGGTTTACAAAAGATAGAGTTCCAGATCCAGTTACAGGATTACATAGTTTACAAATCTGAATTTCTACAGCTGTTACAGGATTACATAGTTTACAAATCTGAATTTCTGCAGCACAATTCTGAATTTCTGCATCATAGATAGAGCAAATCTTCTCTGCATTGTTATGATCTTCTGCAATGTTATGACCTTGTGCAATATTATCTAGTTCCAAAATTTCTGCAATGTAAGCATCTTTTACAGCATCAGAATTACTCCTTGGATATCACCCGAATATGAAGTTCCAGAACCAGAATATCTGCATGCTAAGGGCTAGAATAGGAGCATATTAGTTGTGCCACGAAATATATTATATATGTTTATCAAGCAGGGAAAAAATTCTATGCACATAAAAGAAATTCCAAACTTACTCATTTTATATGTGGCTTAGAATCGAACAATGAAATCTTAAAGGGATGAACATTAAGGCATTGTTGTCTCATGAAGGAAATCCATCACCATGGCGATGTAGAATTTCCCTGGTCTGTGGAGCAAAGAAATTCTGCAGTGTATATCATTGTATTAGTTACAGCAAGAAGTCTTCATACTACAACAAAAATAATTAAAAAAAAAGAGCATTAAATTTGTAGCTGTGTTAGAAAATCAGGTAGTGAGCATATGGGTGGAGACATTGTGATGATTCGGGTTCTTCGGTTGTTGAAACATTTTTTTGCTTTCCTATGTATAAAGTGGTTATGGGTGAAAACTTGTGGTTTGATGAAACATATGAAAAGGGGTTGGAGTTGTGGAAATATACCTTTTGATCTTTTATTTCTCTCCCAGTAACCTTTTAGTCTGGCATTAGATATTCCTTTAGGGCGCATTTTGGCAACATCATTTAGATTTGTTTCATTATTGACAGGTTTTTTATTTTTGTTTTGTTGTTTCCTTGCCTGAGAGCCTTTACCAATCAATATTTCATCAATATTCTATGACAATTTCTTCATCGACGCTTTCATGCGCTGCTCAGCTTCTGGATTTCCTTTTACTTTTTGGGTACATTGATATGCAACTTTATGCATGTGTGTTTGGAATATTAGGTCGCCTTTAATATCATTTGAGGTTTGTGACTGCTGTAGATGCATGTATCCAGAACTGTTATATACATCTCTTTTTGCATTTTCAAACCATCTCAATAGGAAATATTTATCAGGTATCTTCTTAATATGTAGAAAGTTTAGGACTCGTAGAGAGTGTGCACATAGTAGCCCCATCATTTCAAACTTCCACCTATTGCACTAAATATCTAAACTCAAACTGTCGAAATGAACTAGTCGAAATGAACTAGCCATAGTGTTTGTCTTGTGATCATCCAAATTCTTAATGAAAAATTCAGATTCATTATTTATAGAGGCATGTAATTGAAGACCACATGATTTGTGCATAAACTCTCCCTCAAACATTGTGTACAACTTCCTTCAGTAAAATGCAGCTATTTGCCTCAGTATTGGGTTGCTCTTTGTGACAAGAGTAATCATAGATTGATCACACTTCAAATCCTTGACCTTCTCATTACGCCTTCATGTTCTCATGACATTTTCAATGCCCAAAAAACAGTAATAGAACTTGTGGGCTTTGAGACACCATGATGAATGTTATTGTTTGATTCACTCCTTTATGTCGATAAAATTCCCATTTCAAATGCATCCTTAATAAAAGCTGCAGACCACTTATGTCTAATCTTGTACATATCATCTAGCCACACATTGTTCTGTAGATTACCTGTCTCAATCATCACCTCTCATGTATCATTAAATTCCTCTTCGGACTTGCTTTTGCTCAAGCATTTATAAAAAGATCACTGACTATCTTATTCATCACCACACAATGAACCTTTGTAGGTAATTTCTTGTATATGTGCCACTGACATAATCTATGTCTTGTATTTAACAAAATCTCTACTATTAATCTGACCATAGCCTGATCCTGATCAGTGTAGATTGTTATTGGATAATTATCACCCATGATACAGATTAAAGTTTTAAAAAGTCATTTAAACGAGTCCATCATCTCCTCTGACAAGAATCCAACTCCAAAGAGAACATTCTGATAATTGTGGTTAACACAAAAAATATGAGCCCAACATAAGATATATTTATTTAACCTATAACTCATATAAAAAATAATGACATCTCCAAAGCAGCCATAATCAAGCCTGGATGTCCCATCACTCCAAAAAAACTCATCAACCTACCACCCACATCAGTTTTAAAATCTCATTCAAACATGTTATTCTCAGCACGTCTCTCTGCAAAAAAACTGCAATAAAGCATTAGCATCACCATTTTCAATTCCACATCTCTTCTCTCTTTAAATGGAATTGAAAGCATCTTTCTTTGTACATTCCAGATTCTCTACACTCCCAAATTTTTTGGCTAGAAAGTTAAACACGCCTTTTGGTCTTATCCCACACTGTGTCATGGATTTGAGCACATCTACATTTACGTCACTTATCTTTCTGTTGGAACGCAACAGGTGCTTATCATCAGGGTTTACTAATGAGTGGTTATAAGATTCATTGAATTTTTAAACTGTCCAATTGCTTTCCTCATCAACTGCGTATCGAATCATTGCAGGGCAGCCACTTCTTGATTCTGTTCTTCTGTATTTTACAGTTTCTGTAATCTTAAGCTCTTTCTTGAGATATGTTTTTCCACACACGAATTCCTTCGTCATGATATTCCTGGAGTTAGGCCAAAACGTGGCATGCTTCTTACGAACACTAAATCCAATATAATGAGCATAAACACAATATACTTCATAAGCTTCTTTCTCATTGTGGACCATCGTTTGGAGTAACATGTTTGTTGTTTGCTCAGTACAAGTAACTTCGCTCTCACCAAACTGCACACAAGAGAATAAAATGTTAGGCTCAATAGATAACTCAAAAAATAGCCCTAAACCCTCATATGTTTCTTGTATAATAAGGATTCATTAGTTTTAAAGAAACATTGAACCCTGTCAACCCTAGCTCAAAAAACAACCCTAAACCCTAATAATGATAGCTCAACAAAAAAACCTTAAACCATACACCTCTACAAACATGCAACTTCAAGAACTTAACTATTTTTAATTATTTATTGAGCCGTGATTACTGGGGTTTAATGTAGGATATTTACTTCATTATTTTTATAAAAACCTAAAACCATGCACCTCTACAAACATAACTCAACATACATACACCTCCAAAAATACGACTAGATCCTAAAAATAAGAAAACCCTAACAACAAACAACATTAAAGAAAATCATAAAAAAATATAATAATAAAACATCTCCAAACACACCTCCACTTTAAGGTCCACTTCTTCTTTCCTGTTCGGATAATTCCCATCTTCTCCTTCAGCGTCATACATAAACTAGCAGTCTCTATACTCCATCTTCAACTTCAACAGGTCCAGCTGTCGGAAGCTGCCGCTGTAGGAGAAAATGACAAGAGAACAATAAAACAGTAAACCTTAGCAGCTTAAATACCATGATTCACGCGCGCTTTGGATTAAAAGAAAATTGAGTTTATGCAATGGCTGGTTACTTTGGATTCTTCTCATCAAGGTTGAAATGATTTTTTAAGTTTGGAGCACGATGAATGACTCTTTTCAGCTAAGATGTATGCTAGAATTGTGAAACACAACAGTCCCATGGATAAGTGATACACTTAAAATATATAGTATTTTTAGACGTATTTTTGTACCTATTTTTGAGGTATTGCATTTAATGGAAGTTATTTGTGTGTTTTTCTTTCAGGTACCACTAAAAATGTGAAAAATGCTAAAAGGAGTTAAAAAGGACCTAATTTGGAGCAAAAATGTGAAAATTGTGCTAAAGTGTTTTGGAGTCTAAGCGCTAGATCTGGCGATTAAGCGTCGGGTAACCACGGGAAGCCCACGCCAAAGCGCGAGAGGCCCCGCGCTTAAGCGCCAGAGGCAGTTATTTGGCAGGTTTCTTCATTTGGTCGAATTTTGAAGAGGTATTTGAGGCACCTATTGGCTAAAGAGGGTGGTTATGACCACTAGGAACGAAAATATAATTAAAAGACTTATGAAAGAATGCATCCTTTGGAGAATACATCAAATTTGAACACATTTTGAAGAGTTATCAAGGCACCTCCTGGAGATTCATAAAAGAATGGAGTTTTTACACTTGAAGATGGGTGCTTGAAGAGGGAGAGAGTGCTGGAGTCCTGAGAAGAAGATCGTGAAGAAATTTTGGCACCACAAAATTTACTTTTTCCTTTTATTTTTAGTTTTATTTTGAGAGATAAGAGTGTTGCAAAAGAGAAGAGATTCAAAGGAACTTCAAGAGTTTGATGGAGGATTTGAGATAAGTTTTTATCTTTTGTTTTAAACTACTTTTGGTTTTAATCGAGACTTCTTGTTAGTTTGACAATGATTTCTACTTTTAAACTAAA
>NW_018165653.1:62631-63621 GCF_001263595.1 Phalaenopsis equestris | reverse complement strand
TAGTTTTCTTTATCTTTCTCCTTAAAATGATAAGTAATTAGAGTTTGGATGGAAGTTGTGGAGACTATTGATCTTTAATGTTGGAAGAAGTTGTGATGATTTAAATCCATGAACTTCATTTACTTCTTGATTTGGCCTTTCCAGATGTTAAAATCTGTTGTGAGAACATGTAAAAACTGGGCTGGTATTGTTTCAAGCAACAATTGAAAAGAATCACATGAGGTTGTATGAATGAGAATGTAATTCATATAATTTAGTGCAAATAAATAGGAAAATAATCATTGAAGGGTGTAGTGTTAGAGGACATTAAAGTGTCAGGTTAAAGCCCTCAAATTCATTTTTTGTTTTAGGTTCTTATGCGAGATGTTAGCCCCTAGTTGGAGGGAATTGAGGGAACAATAGAGTGAGAGCTGGTATCTTCCCTGCCTAGTCGGTCTTCAGAACTATTCAAACTTTAAATTAGCCAATGTTCCTTATAGCATCTCTAGTAAGGGTAAGGAATATAATTGTTCTTGTTTGACATAACATCTTCCAAAACAAAATTTCTAAACTTATTACTGATTCATGATAAGGAAAAGGTATTTTATGTATATAGTCTTCATCTTGGAAGTAGTTAGTTAAGTTAATCAGTTGCTTACTATATCTTCATAAACCAAAAACTACAAAAAGAATCAAATTTTCATTCTTATTATAGCATCTTAAGTTTAAGTAAGAATATTTTGTTAAGTAGATTTTTGTCATTTAAAATTTATAAATTTATAAAGAAATATTGCTATTTTCCTTATGGGATTACTATTCGGGGCTTAATCAAAATGTCCTATATTACTTGAAAACGATACGTATACATACGTAGTATCCCAATATATATAAAAATTAAAATTTTAAATTCTTATTTTCTTCAAGATCAAGTTTTTTGTTCTGTTGCAACGTAAGGAAACATTAGTTAAAAATATCATCAAAGACATTATTATACTGTTGCATATAAACAGT
>NW_018165653.1:58342-62575 GCF_001263595.1 Phalaenopsis equestris | reverse complement strand
TAAAAGCAAATTTCTATTTTTATAAAGTTTTACTTAAACTTTAACAATTATTGTATTTTATTTTGTGTGTTTTTTTTTATTTTTATTTCATGTTTTTCTATGCGTAGTTGAGTTGAGGTTCTGAAAGACTAGTGCCCTACAATTTTGAATTAGAGAGAACTGTTAAGAAAATAAAAAAAACCAAAAAAATCAAAAATCTTGAAAAATCTAAAAAAATTATAGAATGGCAAACCAAAATAATAAAAATGTTGAATCCATCAAGAGTTTAGACCTTTACGAGATTATGCCAACCCTATGGTAGATGAACTTCATTGTAGTATTCAAAAAACGACTATAGTGGCTAATTTATTTGAGCTTGAGCTTAAACCTATTTTATCCAAATTGTATCAAATAATTAGTTTGGGGGAGCACCAATTGAAGATCAAAATTTACATCTTGACAATTTTCTAGAAATGTACGCTACATTTAAATATGATGGTGTATCAGAACTTGAGGTGATTTAGCACAAAAATTCCTTGCTAAATATTTTCCATCATAAAAAACTGTGAAGCTTATAAATTATATTACATCTTTTAATCAATTTGAAGGGGAATCAATTTATGAACCATGGGAAAGATTTAAGGAACTCTTAAGAAAGTGTCCACACAATGCTATACCAGATTGGTTAATAATTCAAAATTTTTATAATGGATTAGTCGGATCTTCTAGATCAATTATCGATGCCGCTGCTGGTGGGTCATTGATGTCAAAACTATTTCCTACTGGTAGTTCATTGGTGTCAAAACCATTTCATGATGCTTATGCTTTAATTTAAGAAATGTCAACTAATAAATTTTAAGGGCTTTCTGAGAGGGTGAATCCAAAGAAAGTAGCCAATATTCATGAATCTGATGCATTTACTATGTTAGCAAATCAATTTGTTGCAATTTCAAGGAAGTTAGACCAATTCAGAATGAGTTTTTCTAAACCAATTTTCATGATTGAAGGGAATTCATTAGGCCAAATGGTAGATTCTCAAGGATCATTAGAAACTTTGAATGCCATAAGTGATAAGCAGAATAACCCATATTCAAATTATTATATCCCAAGTTGGAAGAACCGTCCCAACATTAATTGGAATAACACTATAGGGATAATAATCAGAAATGGGGGAACAATCTAAGAAACCCATTGGGAAATTGGAATAAACAAGGAAATAATAATTATAGATCTACTTATCCTCCAAGTTTCAGTAGTAATACACAATTTAAGGAGAAGAGTTGTCTATAGAAGAAGTGGTGTTACAAATGGGAAAATAGTTACAAAGTCAAGGACATACAATTAGAAATATTGCTACAATTAGAAATATTGATAATCAACTTGGACAAATCGTAAATTCATTAAGTAATAGATCCCAAGGAACACTTCCTGGTAAACCTGAAATAAATCTAAAAGACAAGCTAAAAGACAAGAAAAAAGATCAAGTAAAAGCCGTTTAACTTAGAAGTGGAAGAGAGTTGGAAGGTAGGATTAAAAAAGAAACTGAAGTAGAGAGAGAAGAATTTGAAGAATCAAAAGAGGACGCTCCAAAAATATCTAAAAGACCTTATTCACCACTTAAAATTAACTTAGAAAAACCACCCCTAGAAAAACCACCACCTCTACCATTTTAACTTTTAAAAAGAGATACAACTTTTCATACATAGGTAAGGTGGCATTTATGTAAAAGTTGGAAGTTTAGGGGTTATATATTTAAATACATAATTTGCTGAAGCCTTAGAACAAATGCTAAGCTATGCAAGGTTTATGAAGGATATTCTTAATAGGAAAAGGAAGTTTGAAGATAATAAGGCTGTTGCACTTAGTGAGGAGTGCAGTGCTATAATTCAGAAGAAGTTTTCTGAAAAGCTTAAAGATCTTGGTATGGTAGCTTTACAATTCTATGTGCAATAGGAGACAGATTTTATGGGAAAGTTTTATGTGATTTAGGTGCAAGCATTAACCTTATGCCATTATCAATATTTAAAAGATTGGGATTAGGAGAAATAACCCCTACTGTAGTAACTCTGCAGTTAGCAGATTGTCAAATAACATACACTAAAGGAGTTATAGAAGTTATTTTAGTGAAAGGTGGATCATTTATCTTTCCTGTTGATTTTATTGTTCTAGATATGGAGGAAGATAAAGAGATACCTATCATTTTGGGGAGACTTTTCCTAGCCACAGGAAGAGCAATGATAGATGTCCAAAAAGGGGAATTAATGATGTGCATCAATGATCAACCTGTTACTTTCAACATTTCAAGATCAATGAAGTATCATGCAAAATGTAAATATGATGAATGTTATAAAATGAATGTTATAAGATATCTGAGTGAATGCCATTTAAAAACTAATTATGAAGAAAAATCTGAAGTACAAGATTTGGAACATGAGCAAGAAGAGGAATTAGATCAATGTGAAGACCTTTTTAAGGAAGATTCAAACTATGTTCGAGAAAGTTTTGAAATTCTGGAGATGATAGACAAAGTTAAAACATTTTATCCATAAATCAGAAAACCTCCAGAACTTCAGTTGAAGTTACTTCCTGATCATTTAAAATATGGCTATTTAGGAGATTTCTCTACTTTACCAGTTATAATTTCCTCAAAGTTAACGATGGAAGAAGAAAAAAGATTGATAAAAATTTGATAAAAATTCTAAAAGATTTTAAAAAAGTCTTTAGATGGACAATAGCTGATATTAAAGGAATCAGTCCTTTAATTTGTATGCATAGAATTCATATGGAAGAGAACTGCAAACCCAACAAAGTTCCTAAAAGGAAATTGAATCTTGTTGAGAAATAAATTGTTAAGAAAGAAATTTTAAAGTGGTCAGATGCTGGAATTGTTCAAAATGGTCAACCATAACCTAATGACCATCACTTTCACTACATTGATCAATATTTGACCTAAAATGTTAAATTGGTCAAAATAGTCAAGCCAAGACCTAATAATCACCATATTGACCATCATAGTCAACCATGGTAAAATTTGGTAAGGAGGAGTAACTGTGATTGTGAATGAACATAATGAATTAATACCTACTAGATAAGTTACAGGGTGGCAAATATGCATTGATTATAGAAAACTAAATCTTGCCACTAGGAAAGATCATTTTCCACTTCCTTTTCTAGGTCAAATGCTGGATAGACTAGCTGGGCATAAATATTTTTGTTTTTTGGATGGATATACTGGTTATCACCAAATAAAAATAACTCCTTAGGATCAAAAGAAAATAACTTTTACCAGTTTGTATGATACTTTTGCTTTTAGAAGAATGCCCTTTAGTTTATGTAATTCCTCAGCTACATTTTAAAGATGTATGATGACAATTTTTTGTGATTTAGTTGAAAAAGGGATTGAAGTGTTTATGGATGATTTTTTAGTGTTTGGAACTGTTGACCTCACTTTTAGTGAAGGTCTTGAAACAACATTTATGGACCAAAATTTGATTTAAGGAGTCTTAAGACCTAAAACTCTTAGACATATCCAAAAGACTTGAAAATGACCATTCTGATCATTGTGATGGAGTGGTTTACCAATATTGACCTCTTTGGATATTTCTACGGTCATTAAAACTCTAAAAATTTAAATAACCCTCAAAACAATATTTTTGAATCTTAACAATGACCCTAAATTGATCAGATTAGTAGTGACAAACATTGACCTGGTCAAATTATTGACTAAATAATCATCTTTATGATAAAAAAGTCAATATTGACATTTAATTAATCAAATTAGTTGATTTTTTTCAAAATGGTCAACCATGACCTAATGACCATCACTTTCACTACATTGATCAATATTTGACCTAAAAAGTTAAATTGGTCAAAATAGTCAAGCCAAGACCTAATAATCACCATATTGACCATCATAGTCAACCATGGTCAAATTTGGTCAACATGACCAAATTAATCCATACTACCAAACCCATGGACCTTATGACTAACCCAACCATGAAAAGATTGGGTAGGTCACATTGAACACCCTTGGACTAGAATTGGTCAACCTAGGTCAATCTAGGTCAGCATTGGTCAACCCTAGTCAATATTTATCAAATTTGGTTAAAATACGTAATTTTGAACCAAAAATGATAAAAATTAATTAAATAATTAATCTCAAAATTATTTTAATTAATTTATTGGCTAATAATAATATTTCCAATATTTTTGATTAATTATGTAATTAATTAAAAATGGAAATATAATTAAAAA
>NW_018165653.1:43978-58097 GCF_001263595.1 Phalaenopsis equestris | reverse complement strand
TTAAAATTTGTTGTGAGAACAAGTAAGAACCGGGCTGGTATTGTCTCAGTCAACAATTGGAAAGAATCGCATGAGGTTGTATGAATGAGAATGCAATTCATATTATTTATTATAAATAAATAGGGAAATAATTATTGAAGGGTGTAGAGTTAGAGGAATTTAAAGTGACAGGTTAAAGCCCCCAACTTGGTTTATTGTTTTAGGTTCTGATATGAGATGTTAGCCCCTTGATGGAGGAAATCGAGGGAACTTTAGAGTGAGAGCTGGTATCTTCCCTGCCTAGCCGGTCTTTAAAATTATTCAAAATTTAAATTAGCCAATGTTCCTTATAGCATCTATAGGAAGGGCAAAGAATATAATTGCTCCTATTTGACACAACACAATTTGCATACTTTCACAACAGAACTCCTATACTTATTACTAATTCATGATAAGAGAAAGATATTTATCAAATTTAGTGCTTTTCTTTTATATAAACTCAAGTTATATTTTTAAATTGTTACTGTTCTGTCAAAATATCACAAATACCAAAAAGATTTGAATTTTAATACTATGAAAATATTTGTAGATTAAGTAATTGTATATTTTGAATAGAAAGTTGCTGTTCAAAAGTGCATATTGTGTGTTTTTCCTATGGGTTTGATATATTGTATTTTTAGAATAGAAAGTTGTTGTTCAAAAGTGCATATTGCTTATTCTCCCTGCGGGTTCGATATTCAGTTCTTAATAAAAAAGTCATATATTACTTGATAACGATACGTATACTTGTGTAATAAGAATTTAAATTTTCAATATATATATATAGAAAAGTTAAATTCTTATTTTCTTTAGGATCAAGTTTTTGGCACTGTTCCAAAATGGCCAAAATAGAGAAATATAAGTGAAAACTATAATTAAAGTCATTGTTATACGGTTGCATATAAACAATCGAGATCAATAAGCATCCCTATAGTTGACATTCTTCTAATAATTTGAGCTTAAGATAACAGTAAGATGCCATCGCTAAGGAAGTGGTAAGATGCCCGAGGTCTTTTGGTCAGATGGGAACAATATTAGAATCCCTGCCCCCAATGCTTAATTGCTGCCATGGTGAGGAAAACTGCTACGTTTTAATGCCATCTAGACCACTCTGTCGGAATCGTCTTGTTTTATATGTATATATATATATATATATATATATATATATATATATATAAGCTTTTATTTTAACATCCCCACATCCCCATCATTAAAGCTCTTGATCCCGTGATGCCCTAGTGGATCACGCCTTCCCACTTTTGATTTCCTTTTGTGGTTGAACTTCCCACTGGAAATGCCTTGAAGTGCTCTTACCTGCCAATATTGTTCTTGCCGATGCACTCTCCCTCGGTGAAGGCTCCCGTTACGGTCCCTATCAAAGAGCCTCATGCATCTGAGCCCTAGGGCTCAGAATTCTTCCCCACCATTGGTGATGCCTTGCCAACCTCCCTTCCATACGCTGACGAGCCCTAATAGTCACTGCTCTTCCATGTGTGCTCTGTCATGCGATGCCCTAGTACCTGGTCCCTCTTATAGAGAGGCTAAAATTCCCATCAATCTTATCCTTTGACATTGTTCATATCTGAAACCATAGGTGTTAACTCGTGTCAAAGGATCGAGTACATGTCTGACCCAAAAATGACCAAACTCGAATAGGATCTACTTGAACCAACCCAAATGATAAACACGTCAAAAACTAAAACATGAAATTGAACTAGACCCGCTAACCCGAACCTGACCCAAAATTTCAAGTCTATTCGGGTCATGCTTGGGTTTTCGGGTTCAAACTAAAACTGACCCAAAAAATAAATGGTCAAATTTTTTGAACCAAACCCGACTCAAAAAATATTTGGGTCAATCCTAACCTGATTTTCTTAGCCTAGCTTAACTCGTGTTGGTGTGTCGGGTCAATTTTTGACACCCCTGCCTGAAACCATAGAGGCAGATGGAAAAAGGTAAATATGGGTAAAAATTTGCTCTAAATTTATTATAAGGTGGCTATTTCATAAAAAGCCCTTTGCGTGTCCATCACTTTTAACTTTTTATCTTGAGATTTAGCACTTCTATGTTTCTTTGCTACAAAATGATGGACTTTATCTTAGATGAAAGGATGATGAATCATAAATGTGAACAACCATGATTTTCTTATGATTTAAAATCAGTTGGAGGGCATGCTAATGATCTATTGTGGTCTCATTTATCTTTGGGGGATGATAGAGATGTGCTTGTTGCATCACGTTCTCTAGCCCACTTTGTGTGATCTCTTGTGAGGTGAATCCAAGCAAAGTCTCAACGCATCCAATTCCTCACATGAAAGTATGTTTTTTTTCATGTCTTCATAGGTTTTGATCATTATTTTAGATACTTGCTGATACACCTAAAATATATAGTGTTTTTAGATGCATTTTTATACATATTTTTGAGATATTGCGCTTTAATGGAATGAATTTGTGTGTTTTTCATCCAGGTACAAGTAAAAAGGTGAAAAATAATAAAAAGAGTGAAAAAGGATCAAATTTGGAGCAAAGAGGTGAAAATTGTGCTAAAGTGTTTTGACGCCTAAGTGCCAGATCTGACGCTTAAGCGCTGGTGAAATAGATAAGGCCGCGCCTAAGCGCTAGAGACCCCACGCTTAAGCGCCAGAGGCAGTTATTTGGCGGTTTTCTTAATTTGGCCAAATTTTGAAGAGGTATTTGAGGCACCTATTGACTAAAGAGGGTAGTTATGACCGCTAGGAATGAATATATTTTTAAGAAACTTGTGAAAGGAGGCATCCCTTGGAGAATACATCAAATTTGGATACATTTTGAAGAGTTTCCAAGGCACCTCTTGTAAATTTATAAAAGAAGGAAGTTTTTACACTTAAAGTGGGAGCTTCAAGAGGGAGAGGGTGCTTGAAGAGGGAGAGAGTGCTGAAGTCCTGAGAAGATCGTGGAGAATCTTGTGGAGAGATTCAAGAACCACAATAATTTATATATCCTTTTTGTTTTTAGTTTATTTTGAGAGTGTTGTAAAAGAGAAGAGATTCAAAGGAACTTCAAGAGTTTGGTGGAGGATTTGAGATAAGTTTTTATCTTTTTTTAAACTACTTTTGGTTTTAATGGAGACTTCTTATTGGTTTGATAATGATTTTTACTTTTAAATTAAAGTGTGGTTTTGATTTCTTCATGGATTCTAAGTAGTTTTCTTTATCTTTTTACCTAAAATACCTTCTTTATCTTTCTACCTAAAATGATAAGTAATTAAAGTATTGGATGGAAGTTGTGGAGAGTATTAATCTTTAATGTTGGAAGAAGTTGTGATGATTCAATTCTATGCACTATTTACTTCTTGATTTGGCCTATCTATATTTTAAAATTAGTTATGAGAACATTTAAAAGTCGGTTTGTTATTGTCTCAGTCAAAAATTGGAAAGAATCACATGAGGTTGTATGAGTGAGAAAGTAATTCATATGATTTAGTGAAATAAATAGGAAAACAATCATTGAAGGGTGTGGAGTTAGAGGACTTCAAAGTAACAGGTTAAAGCCTCCAACTTGGTTTATTGTTTTAGGTTTTGATACGAGCCCAAGTGGAGGGAATCGGGGGAACTCTAGAGTGGAAGCTAGTATCTTCCCTGCCTAACCGGTCTTAAGAACTATTCAAACTTTAAGTTAGCTAATGTTCTTTATAGCATCTCTAGTAAGGGTAAAAAATATTATTGCTCCTCTTTGGTACAACACAATTTGTATGCTTCCACAACAAAATTTCTATGCTTATTACTGATTCATGATAAGGAGAAAGATATTTTCAAATACAATGTTTTTCTTTTACATAAACTCAAGTTATCTTTTTAAATTATTACTGTTTTGTCAAAATATCAAAAATACCAAAAAGATTTAAATTTTAATTCCTGCGAATACATCTCTTGTTTAAGTAATTGTATTTTTAAAGTAGAAAGTTTGCTGTTCAATAGAGCATATTGCATAATTTCCTTGTGGGTTCGACATTCAAGTATTAATAAAAAAGTCCTATATTACTTGATAACGATAAATATACTTGCATAGTATCCCGATATATATATAAATTGAATAAATATAAATTAAAGAGTTAAATTCTTATTTTCTTCAGGATCAAGTTTTAACTTTGTTGCAAAGTAAGGAAATATAAGTGAAAATATAATCAGAGTCATTGTTATACTGTTGTATATAAGCAGTTTCAGGATCAAGTTTTTGGTGCTGTTTTTGGGGAAATTAATTGATTTAAAAGAAAATTTCTATTTTTAGAAAGTCTTACTTAAACTTTAACAATTATTATATTTTTTTATTGTGTGTTTTATTTCATTTTATTTCATGTTTGTGTATGCGTAGTTCAGGTTCTAAAGGACTAGTGCCTTACGATTCTGAGTTAGAAAGAACTGTTATGAAAATTAGAAAAACGAAAAAAATTAAAAATCTTGAAAAATCTAAAAAAAAATATAGAAATGGCAAACCAAAACAATCAAAATGCTGAAATTCATCAAGAGTTTAGACCTTTATGAGATTATGCCAACCCTATGATAGATGAACTTCATTGTATTATTCAAAAAACTACTGTTATGGCTAATTCATTTGAGCTTAAACCAGTTATTATCCACATGGTATCAAATAATCAGTTTGGGGGATCACCAACTAAGGATCCAAATTTACATCTTGCTAATTTTCTAGAATTATGCGTTACATTTAAATAAGATAGTGTATCAGATGATGTCATATGAATTAGGTTGTTTCCTTTCTCACTGAGGGATATAGCTAAGATGTGGTTGAATTCGTTAGGACCTGGATCTATCAGAACTTGGGGTGATTTAGCACAAAAAATTCCTTGCTAAATATTTTCCACCATCAAAAACTGCGAAGCTTAGAAATGATATTACATCTTTTAATCAGTTTGAACGAGAATCTATTTATGAAGCATGAGAATAATTTAAAGAACTCTTAAGAAAGTGTCCACACCATGATATACCAGATTGGTTAATAATTCAAATTTTTTATAATGGATTAGTTGGATTTCTTAGATCCATTATCGATGCCACTGCTGGTGGTTCCTTGATGTCAAAACCATTTCATGATGCTTATTCTTTAATTGAAGAAATGACTACCAATAATTTTTAATGGCCTTCTGAGAGGGTAAATCCAAAGAAAGTAGCCAATATTCCTAAATCTGATGCAGTTTTTCTCAACCAATTTTCATGATTGAAGAGAATTCATTAGGCCAAATGGTAGATTCTCAAGGATCATTAGAAACTTTGAATGCCATAAGTGATAAGCAGAATAACCCATATTCAAATTATTATATCCCAAGTTGGAAGAACCGTCCCAACATTAATTGGAATAACACTATAGGTGATAATAATCAGCAATGGGGGAACAATCTAGGAAACCCATTGAGAAACTGGAACAACCAAGGGAATAATAATTATAGATCTACTTATCCTCCAGGTTTCAACAGTAATACACAATTTAAGGAGAAGAAGTTATCGATAGAAGAAGAGGTGTTACAAATGAGAAATCAGTTACAAAGTCATGGAGCTACAATAAGAAATATTGAGAACCAACTTGGACAAATCACAAATTCATTAAGTAATAGATCCCAAAGAACACTACCTAGTAATACTGAAACAAATCCAAAAGTCCAAAATAAAGAGCAAGTAAAAGCCGTTCAACTTAGAAACGGAAGAGAGTTGGAAGGTAGGGTTCAAAAAGAAACTGAAGTAGAGAGAGAAGAAATTGAAGAATCAAAAGAGGATGCTCCAAAAGATTCTGAAAGACCTATTTCTCCACTTAAAGTTTCTATAGAGACTTCATCAACAAAAGTTGGATAAGCAATTTCAAAATTTATGGAAATTGTTAAGAAGCTTATAATTAATATTCCATTTGCTGAAGTCTTATAACAATTGTCAAGCTATATAAAGTTTATGAAGGATATTCTCAACAGGAAAAGGAAGTTTGAAGATAATGAGACTGTTGCACTTAGTGAGGAGTGCATTGTTATAATTTAGAAAAAGCTTCCTAAAAAGCTTAAAGATCCTGGTAGCTTACAATTCTTATGTTGCACAGTTCAGAACTTCATCAATTATGCTTTAAGAAATAGGAGTTCTTAGCTGGATTAAGCATTAACCTTATGCCATTATAAATATTTAAAATATTGAGATTAGGAGAAATAACCCCTACTGCTGTAACTCTGCTGTTAGCAGATCGTTCAATAACTTACCCTAAAGGAGTTATAGAAGATGTTATAGTGGATCAATTTATCTTTCCTATTGATTTCATTGTGCTAGATAGTGAGGAGGATAAAGAGATACCTATCATTTATGGGAGACCTTTCCTAGCCACCGGAAGAATAATGATAAATGTGCAGAAAGGGGAATTAACAACGCACGCCAATAATCAAACTGTTACTTTTAATATTTCAAGATCAATAAAGTATCCTGCAAAAGGTAAATATGATGAGTGTTATAGAATAGATGTTATACGATATCTGAGTGAATATCATTTTAAAACTAATTATGAAGAAAAATCTGAAGTACAAGATTTGGAACATGAGCAAGAAGAGGAATTAGACCAATGTAAGATCTTTATAAGGAAGATTCAAATTATGTTTGCGAAAGTCTTAAAATTCTGGACACGATAGAAAAAGATAAAACATTTTGTCCATCAATTGAAAAACCTCTAGAACTTCAGTTGAAGTTACATCATGATCATTTGAAATATGGCTTTTTAGGAGATTCCTCTACTTCACCATTTAGAATCTCCTCGAAGTTAATGATGGAAAAAGAAAAAAGATTGATGAAAATTTTGAAAAATTTTAAGTAAGCCTTTGGATGGATAATAGCTAATATTAAAGGAATCAGTCCTTCAATTTGTATGCATAGAATTCATATGGAAGAGAACTGAAAACCCAGGGCTAATCCTCAAAGGAGATTGAACCCTGTTATGAAAGAAGTTTTTAAGAAAGAAATTTTAAAGTGGTTAGATGCTGGAATGTCCAATTCACTGTGTTCATAAGAAAGGAGGAGTAACTGTGACTGTGAAAGAACATAATAACTTAATTCCTACCAGAAAAGTTGCAGGGTGGCGAATATGTATTGATTATAGAAAATTAAATGTTGTCACTAGGAAATTTCATTTTCCACTACCCTTTCTAGATCAAATGCTGGATAGACTAGCTGGACATAAATACTTTTGTTTTCTGGATGGATATACTGGTTATCATCAAATAAAAATAACTCCTGAGGATCAAAAGAAAACAATTTTTACAAGTCTTTATGGTACTTTTGCTTTTAAAAGAATGCCCTTTAGTTTATGTAATGCCTCTGCTACATTTCAAAGATGTATGATGGTAATTTTTTGTGATTTAATTGAAAAAAGGTATTAAAGTATTTATGGATGATTTGCAGTGTTTGGAACTTCATTTGATTCATGTTTAGAACATTTTTCAAAAGTTCTTAAGTGCTATGAAGAAACAAATTTAGTCCTTAATTGGGAAAAATGCCAATTTATGGTAGCAGGAGGAATTGTATTAGGCATCAAATATTAGAAAATGGTATGGAAGTAGATCCTGCTAAAATTCAAGTGATCGCTAATTTACCCTATCCAATGAATGTAAGGGAAATTAGGAATTTGTTAGGATATGCTAGATTCTACAGGCGATATATTAAAGACTTTTCAAAGATTACTAAGCCTTTATGCCATTTGCTGGAGAAAGATAAAAAATTTCAAATTTGATGAAGAGTGCCGAAAAGCTTTTGAGTTGTTAAAAGAAAAATTAGTACCAATTATAGTTTCACCAGATTGGGGAAAATCTTTTGAATTGATTTGTAATGCTAGTGATTATACTATTGGAGCTGTTTTAGAACAAAGATATGATAAAATTTTTGAAGTAATTTACTATGCTAGTAAAACTCTTCATGAAACTCAAAATAATTATACCACCACTAAAAATAAGTTATTTGCAATAGTATATGCCTTTGATAAATTTAGATCATAGTTAATTTGAACTCATTGTGTAGTGCATACAAATCATTCTGCTATTAAGTATTTAATGAAAAAGAATGATGTTAAACCTAGACTTATAAGATGGATTCTTCTTTTGCAAGAATTTGATTTTGAAATAGTAGATTGAAAAGAGATTGAAAGTCAAATTGCTGATCATTTGTTCAGGCTTGAATTAGAAAAATCACTCTATTTTGAAAAAGTGATTAATGAACATTTTCCATATGAAAAATTGTTCAATATTAATGAGTGGTGTGTTGTCCAGGCTTGAGTTAGAAAAACCACTCTATTTTGAAAAAGAAATTAATGAACATTTTCTAGATAAAAATTTGTTCAATATTAATGAGTGGTGTGTTCTGTGGTATGCCGACATTGTGAACTTTCTTGTTAGTGATATTATAACTTATTGAATGACATACCAACAAAAGAGGAAATTTATTTCTAAAGCTAAGACTTATTTTTTGGATGCCCATTTTTATATAAACAAGGAAAAGATCTGATTATTCAAAGATGTGTACCTTTAGAAGAAACTTATGAAATTGTCCAAAAATGTCATAATTTTGATTTTGAGGGACATTTTGGTGTTGATGAAGTAACATACAAAATTTTACATTCTGGATTCTATTGACCTATTATTTTTAGAGATTTTAATGCTTATATCAAAACATTTACAATAAAATTAGGGACATGTAGCAATGAGTAGGCAATATTTTTAGAAGAAATGAGTGTCCCTCAATTAAAATATTTGATGTTTGGTATTTGATGTTTGGGGATTTGATTTCATGGGATCATTTATACCATCTTTCAGAAATTTATATATGTTGTTAGCAGTGGACTATGCATCGAAATGGATAGAAGCTATTGCTTTATGGCTATTTCTTTATGTCGATGTGATGCTCAAAGTGTTGCAAAGTTTCTAAAAACAAACATATTTTGTAGATTTGGGATGCCTAGAGTTATCATAACTAATTTGGGACGTCATTTTAAAAATGCCATAATGGAGAAATTATTAAAGAAATATCATATAAATCAGATAATTACTACTGTATCATCCTCAAACAAGTGGTGAGCTGAATTATCCAATTGAGAAATTAAAAGAACTTTGGAAAAAAATTGTAAATCTAACAAAAATGGATTGGTTAGTCAAGCTTGACTATGCTTTTTGGGCTTATAGTACTGCATACAGAACTCCTATAAGAATGTCCCCATATAGGCTAATATTTGGGAAAGCTTGTCACTTACAAGTTGAACTTGAGTATAAAACATATTGGGCAATGAAAGAGTTCAATTATAATTTGAAAGATGCTGGTTAGAAAAGATTATTGCAATTCAATGAGCTTGACGAGATAAGGAATGAATCTTATGAAAGTGCTAAGATTTACAAAGAAAAGATGAAGAAGTGGCATGATCAAGGGATTCTTACTAAAAATTTTCAGCTAGGGCAACAAGTTTTGCTATATAATGCAAGGTTAAGATTATTTCCAGGCAAACTTAAGTCAAGGTGGATGGGCCCATTTGTTGTGATGAAGTTTATCCTTATGGAGCTGTGGATATTAAAGATCCTAAGACTGAGAAAATATTTAAAGTGAATGGTCATAGACTGAAACCTTATTTTGTAGGGGATCAACATAAATTTAATGAAGGAATGATGTTGGGTCAACCAGAATAAACATTGGTTATGTCGGGCTGACAATGTTAAACCAAGCGCTTTGTAGGAGGCAACCCGTAGTTATCAATGTGTTTTTGCTTTGATTGTTGTTTGTGTGTGATTAGGAAAATTGGGGTAGTATTTTTTAGAATATTATGTGTTAGTATTGATTTTAAGACTTTATTTTGTAACCTAAAAATGTTAGAATGAGAATTTGGACGTTAAGTTGACTGGTGCAAAATCGTGCATTGGAGCTTAAGCGCCAATATTTGGCGCTTAAGCGTGACAGTTAAAAATCATGTGCAAAATTAAGATTCTAGAAGGTTTAACCACCAATTGGTATTTAAAAACATGCCAAGGCAGTTCCAAGATGTTCCTAGAAGTTATTAGAGAGATTTAGGCTTATAAATAAGAGGGTTTTGTGAAGGAATTTCACCCCAGAACATTTTCAGCCCTATAGTCTAAAAGAGAGAGAGATTTTGATAAGATGTCTTCATGGGAGATGGATTTGAAGAAGAAGGAAGAGACCATGAGGAAGAAACTCATTATTCAAAGTGCACAAGATATGTATAACGGTTTCTTAGCCGTTGGTATCGAAGGAAGATCAGAAAAGATCAACAAAATTGAGACTATCATGGTTTTACTGGAGACCAAGGTAATTGAGACTCACACAAATCTTGAGCATATTGGATGGCAATTAAAAATGCAATTTAGCCATACTAGTTATATAGAGGAAGCAGATACGGAGATGTTTCTTAAGCAAAAATGGATTGAAAAAGATAGAATCAGAGCTCATCACCACTGTTCGTTTTATCAACTTTATATTCTGATTGCCCTAGGAGGGACTAATGAAAGACCAGCGTTTGTCCCATCCAATGAAGAATGGAATTAATTTAAATTTTAGAGTTTGTTTGTTAGGAGTCATTGTGTTTATGTGTTAATGCTTAAGTCTTGTTTTTAGTGTTTATGGTTTTATGTGTTTAATTGTGAATGTTTGTTAAGTGTTCGTGCTTAGAAAATTTTCCCATCTGAGATTTTTTGGAGTGAGAATTAAGTGTTATATGTACTTGTAATTGTTTGTGAATGAATATATACATTTGTTTGTGTGAAAATTTGTGCCATTCTTAGCCTCTAATTGAATTGAGTTATATAGAGAATTTTGAGAGAGAGGAGAGTTAAATGAGATGAAAAAAGTCATCTAAGTGTTATGAGACCATTTAGGGGTAGTATACTTATGCAAATAGTGCATTTTAATTAAATTTAATAATCTCAAAAATCATGCACTGGCACCTAAGCGCTACATCTCGCGCTTAAGCTCGAGGAAACCCTAGAGGTAGGTGCCTAAGCGCCACTTATCCGTGCTTAAGCACCAGTTCACAAAAACTGGTTTGTGAAAGGTTAAAAGTGAAAAATTAACCCAAAAATCACCATTTTTCACCCTCCCGTCACCTTCAACCTCTCAAGATTATGATTTTGGAGAGCTAGGACACAATATTAAGTGGAGATTTCTTGGTGGAATTAAGAAAAAATTGCTAGAATTGGATTTCTTAAGGTAAGAGCTTTACTTCTATGCAAAAATTTTGGATTTTCACCATGTATTTTGAGTACATTTAGAAGAATTCAAAATTCACTATTCATGGTGAAAAATGAGGAAAAATCTATGAAAAATGTATAAGAAGTGTAGTTTGTGCTTTTGGATGTTTAGTTTAGTAGTTTAGACTTGATTTTTGAAGTTAATTTTAGAATTTTATAAAATTGTAGAATGACACCAAGAATGAAGAGGAGTAAAGGAAAGAGCCCTTCTTATTCGAGCAAATTTGTGAGTTTGAAGGCTTAAGATAGGTACAGTGATGCATTGTAATCATGAAAGCTTATCCAGGAGTGTTGTTTTAAGAATTCAGGTGGATTTGTGGAAGTTCTGATCATTCACCGACAGTGTGAATGATTCTGTTGTTTTTCTACTGTTTTAGTTATATTTGTTGTTAGGGAGTTCTATGCAAACCTCCCTGAAGTTGAAGATGATAGAGTCATGGTTCCAAGAAAGTTGGTACATTTTTCACTTGAGGTAATCAATTTGTTCTACCATTTACCACCGGATATTTTATGTTTTTATGCAAATTATAGTCGACAAAGATGGAGCTAGATGAGATTATTTCTAATTTGACTGTTGGAAGAGGACTCTGGAAAATCACTAATGAGAGGAGAGTCAATTTTCCCATGTCAAAGTTAAGTGCACCGTTGATGACCTCAAAGTTGAGTGCACCTTCAAAGGCATGTCACAGCTCGTCTACTACCAACAAATCTTCTCAGCGAAGTTACCATAGAGAGAGCGACGTTAAATTATTGTATCCAGGAAGGAAAGCTCATCAACATTGGAGCTTTTATATATCAGACTATCATTTGTTCTGTCACTATTGTTACTAGTGTAGGTCTGGGATTTGCTTCCTTGATCTTTTCTTTATGTGAGTAGGCTGGAATGAAATATGATAGTTGGTAGGAAGTACTGTTGCCTCTAAAGCCTATTATAAAGGTGAATGTGAAGAGTTATTATGAACATTCTATTTTTGGCTGAAGGGGAGGATTTTCAAGGAGTTATAGGATGGAAACATCTACTGATTCTACCTCTGCTGCTTCTACATCTAGACCATCTGTCTCACATGCTTCTACTTCTAGAGGTGAGTCTACTGAGACCCAAGATCAATTATTACAGAGGATGATGGACAATATTAATTTTACCGTTGATAAAGTTCACAATTGAGAGCATTTTGCAGATCATACTAATTGGTATAATAGAAGGAGAAGTGATCATGAAGAGAAATTTCACTCATCTTTGGAAGGCCTCATTAGGGGTAACGAAGGAGTGCAATTTCTTCCATATCCTAGATACCCTGACTATGAGCCTGCAGATGTCTAGAATGGCGGAGACTTTGAGAATGATGAAGACGAGGACTGATATATTTTTGTGTTTGTAATATGTGTTAGACTATTTGCTTTGGATTTGAGTCTTGTAATGTGTTGTTACTTTTATTTTTGAACTTGATACATTGGACTTGAGACATTTGATGTGATGTGTTTTTATGTTTTGGACTTGAGACATGTATGTTTGTGTATTGGTTTGGACTTTGATATGTGTGAGACTTTTATTTTGTTTAATTATATTGTGATGTTGTGTTTTGTTAGTATTTTGTTCTAATTTTTAGGGTAGTAATTTTTATTATTGTGTTGAGTACTGTGTTATTTAGTTTAGGATTGAACTTGATTCTATGTCTTTTAAAAAAGTTGAAAATCTTTAACTTCTAAATCTTAAACTTGAATTTCAAAAAACTGCTACCCTGTATTTTTCTTTTATCTTGATAGTATGTTTGTTTGATTTGTTGAGACTGTAAAGTCAAATTTAGTGTGTTAGTTTGTTTTTATGTTTGTACCCACCACTTAGAAGTCTATTGAATCTCTACATGTTAAATTAAAATGAAAATAATAAAAAAATTGGTCAAAAATTAATTTTACTCATGTTTTTAGTTTTATACTTGTATACTTAGGATATAAAAATTCCTATAAGCATGTTATTTCAAATTTTCATTCCTACTTATATATATTTGCTACTAAACTATTTAATCTTTTTTAAAAATAAAATTTAAGTTTGGGGGGATGAAAAATATTTTCAAAATTGGAATTTTTTTTTTGTTCTAAAATGTGCTACAAGTGAATTTGATTTGAAAAAAAAATGATCATGTATATGAAGTTATATTAGGGAAGTAAAATTTGATTTTAAAAATGAGTAAGAAAATTTAGTTGAAATTTTTAGTAACGAAGATAAACTTTAAGTTAAAAGTTTTTAGTTTAGTATATGTTAATATAAGTAATTATCCTTAGTAAAAAAAATTACATTTTTGAAAAATTTAGAAATTTAGACTTTTATATTTAATACTTAACATTCTTTTATTAAAATAATATTCAAAATTATTATTATATTTTTAAGTAAAAGACTTATATCAAGACTTTGCTTTAGGAAAGGAGAAGTGGAATTCAACACCATTAAAGACCTATCCAGATATGGTAATCCTTGCCTGAAAAAGAAAAAGAAAAAGAAAAAGAAAAAGAAAATAAAAAGTAAATAAAAAGAAAAAGAAAAGAAAAAGTAAAAAAGAAAAGAATAAGGAAGGAGAAGCTTGAGGATTAGTGTCTAATCAAAAATTGGTTCCACATTTGAAATTTTTAAAGTATAAGACTTGAGAAAATCTTAAGCTTAAAAATATAATATAGCAAGTAAAATTATTTAAAATAAAAAATTTGAAGTAGAGAAAATAAAAGAACTAAATTCTAAATTTGGAAAATCTACAATACATTTATGAATTAGATAGAAACTCATATTTTCATCTTTCTTAGCTTTAAGAATTTCTAAACTTTAAGTTGGTCTCATTTACTGAATATTTTTTTCTAAATT
>NW_018165653.1:26308-43966 GCF_001263595.1 Phalaenopsis equestris | reverse complement strand
ACATTTTAAGTTTGGGGATTTTGATACACCTAAAATATATATTATTTTTAGATGCATTTTTATACTAATTTTTGAGATATTGCACTTTAATGGAAGGTATTTGTGTGTTTTTCTTTCAAATACAAGTAAAAAGGTGAAAAATGCTAAAAAGAGTAAAAAAATGATCAAATTTGGAGCAAAGAGGTGAAAATTGGGCAAAAAGTGTTTTGGCGCCTAAGCGCCAAAGCCAGCGCTTACGCGCCGACAAAACAGAAAAGGTCGTGCGTAAGCACCAGAGGCCCCGCGCTTAACGTCAGAGGAAGTTATTTTGCAATTTTCTTCATTTAGCTGAAGTTTGAAGAGGTATTTTAGGCACCTATTTGCTAAAGAGAGTGGTTATGACCACTAGGAATGAAAATATTTTTAAAAGACTTGTGAAAGGAGGCATCCCTTGGAGAGTACATCGAATTTGGACACATTTTGAAGAGTTTCCAAGGCACCTCTTATAGATTTATAAAATAAGTAAATTCTTACATTTGAAGTGGGTTCTTAAAGAGGGAGAGGGAGCTTGAAGAGGGAGAGAGTCCTGGAGTCCTGAGAAGAATGTGGAGAATCATGTGAAGATATTCAAGCACCACAAAATTTTACTTTATCCTTTTTGTTTTTAGTTTACTTTGAGAGTGTTGTAAAAGAAAAGAGATTTAAAGTAACTTTTGAAGAGTTTGGTGGAGGATTTCATATATGTTTTTATTTTTTATTTTTAACTACTTTTGGTTTTAATCGAGACTTCTTGTTAGTTTGATAATGTTTTCTGCTTTTAAACTAAAGTGTGGTTTTGTTTTTTCATGGATTCTGAGTAGTTTTCTTTATATTTCTTCTTAAAAATATAAGTAATTAAAGTGTTGGATGGAGGTTGTGGAGAGTATTAATCTTTAATGTTGGAAGAAGTTGTGATGATTCAATTCCATAAACTTCATTTACTTTTTGATTTGGTCTATCTAGATGTTAAAATTTTTTGTGAGAACATGTAAGAACCAGGATGGTATTATCACAGTCAACAATTGAAAAGAATCATATGAGGCTGTATGAGTGAGAATGTAATTCATATGATTTAGTGCAAATAAATAAGAAAATAATCATTAAAGGGCGTAGAGTTAGAGGACTTCAAAGTGACAGGTTAAAGCCCCCAACTTGGTTTATTGTTTTAGGTTCTGATACAAGATGCTAGCCGCCTGATGGAGGGAATCGAGGGAACTCTAGAGTGAGAACTGGTATCTTCCTTGCCTAACCGGTCTTCAAAACTATTCAAACTTTAAATTAGCCAATGTTCTTAATAGCATCTCTAGTAAGGGTCAAGAATATTATTTCTCCTATTTGGTAAAACACAATTTGCATACTTTCACAACAAAATTCCTATGCTTATTACTGATTCATGATAAGAAGAAATATATTTTCAAATTCAGTGCTATTCTTTTACATAAACTTAAGTTATCTTCTTAAATTGTTATTGTTTTGTAAAAATATCAAAAATACCAAAAATATTTGAATTTTAATTACTATGAATACATCTCTTGTTTAAGTAATTGTCTTTTTAAAATAGAAAGTTTGTTGTTCAATATAGCATATTGCATAATTTTCCTATGGGTTCGATATTAAGGTCTTAATCAAAAAATCCTATATTACTTGATAACAATACGTATGCTTGCGTAGTATCTCAATTTTCATATAAATTGAAAAGTTAAATTCATATTTTCTTCAAGATCAAGTTTTGACTCTATTGCAAAATAAGGAGATATAAGTGAAAATATAATCAGAGACATTTTTATACTGTTGCATATAGGCAGTTTCGCGATCACTTGCATACCACTTTCCCTCACTTTTCTATTTGCATGCTTTGATGCTTGTCTTGCTAGATACATCAGAGTGTGGTCTGTACATTGAGTGCGTGAAGCAAATGATGAGGAAGCTTTCAAATGTCACAAAGGTGTAGCCTCTCCGACTCAGTACATTTCCTTCTATCAAGCCCCAAGGATCAATGTTAGAGGAATTATGCAATGCTTTGATGCTATAGGAGGCCCAATAGAATAGGAGACCTTAAAATCTCCCTTCAAATTGGAGAGGAAAACCTACCAAGTTTAGCTCCTGAATGCCATGCAACCTAGATTGCAACAATCTCATGGTTCTTTTGGAGGCTTCACGCATTTGATGGAAGAGGAAAAGTCCATTTGGTCTAGATAATGAAGAGGTTTGTTCCTTTTTTCCCCAGATTATGAAAATACTTACATCTAAAGTCTTCGTTCCGTGAAGATTTTTCCTACAAGGAGTTTTCATTATTTTACTAAGCGATTAGAGGCAAACCACTTATTGCTTTGTGCGATTAAGGCGGATGGCAGTGCCCTTCGATCATCTACCCTAAGATCCCCATGAGAACGCTAGGAGAAGTGTAATTTCATCACTGAAATTGATTGGTTCTCATTATTTGCATGCGATCACATTCATATCATATACAAGACATGAATTTTAAAATACTCATTAAAATACCTATTTTTACATGTCACCAATCGATTGCCTACACTGGCTCAAACAGCTATCCTTTCCGTCGACCTAATTGATCGACACTGCCACTAGCCCAAATGGTTTATCAACTTCTTTTTCATCGACCTGATCAATCGCCGCCCTGGCTTGACTAACCATTCTTCATCAATCGGCCACCCACGTCAGTTCAATCAACACTCTCCGTCGCTTCAGCCGATTAGGGTCCATCGTCTTGATCATGTCAATTGACTCCCATTGAATGTTGAATTAATACAAGTTTGTTTCATACTGGTTGCATGAACATATTTGCACCCTGCATTTTATTATGCACCTATGAGCATATGCCATCATATGCTCATAACATGTGTCTATGCCCCACTTTGGCAACTATTTTGTGCATATCTTGTGACATCCATATGTCATCATGCATCACATTACACATGTTTGCACACTTCTATGTAAACCTTTACATGTCTTCTTGCATAGCATATTGTGTGTTTGCATTTCATATGCTCGTGGTTCGCACTTGAGTCACGGCTCTTGCACACTCACCCCCAACACACTTATGTCTTTCTCGAGTCACTACTCCTTGTACACTCACTTCTGAGGCTTACGTGTCTGTTGGCATCAATTTTTGATGTCAAGAGTGTATGGTGTCCATCTGTATGACTCGAGATAGTCTACAGTCTGATTGTAATATCTGATAGTTCAGACACCCACACTGGACCTTTTAGCGCGTTGAGCGTCACGTAGCCAATGTCATTCTGCTAGGCTATGGCTTTCGGTTAGGTGAAGGCCGGTCGGAATTTGGCACGTAGAACGATTCTGATCGGGCCAACTATTATTATGTGGTGCGTCACACATAATTTTGGCTCAAATTGGTCCGATCACTTGACGAAGTGGTCCAGATGACTCTGGATGATGAAACAAACCCCGCCAGTGTGTCCGAAACGTCAATTTCACTTACGGAGGATGTCCACTTTGCTACAGCTCGTGGACGGGGTAAAAATGTGTGGATTATCATTTTGGGCATGAAAGTAAAAAAAAGTGGTTTGGATGACCCCGAATGATGAAACAGACTGCGTCAACGCATCTGGAACGTCGATTTTAGCCAGGAAGGACATCCACTTCACCGCGAGGACGTGCACGTGAGAAGAATACATGAAACGATAATTATAATAATATAATAATAATTATTATTAAATATATACTCACGCCGTTCCTCCCTCTATCCCTATCACACCCATCTGAAACCTAGCCGCCACTTCCCCTTCATGAACCTCACCCCGACCCATGGTCGGCGACACCGCCGACGAGCTCACCAACGTCTCCTCCCTCCACGGCGGTGTTACTTCTCCATTTATTTCACAAATCTGCCTGCTCCCTCTTCGGTCTATGAAGCCTACACAGCCTCCTCACGTCTGACGACAGAGCGCCTCCTTGCTGGCGAAGCTCTTCACCTCCGGCTCCCCTTCGGCCACCGAAGCTCCTCTAGCAGCCGACCGAACATCTCTCATGGTCTTTCTTCTTCTTGGCCATCCACCTTGGGATTCTTCCTCCTCCTTGCCAGCTTTGCTCCTCACCGGCTTCCCTCCTCTCCAGCTTCGAATTTATATAAGAGAAAATCAGCGAGGAGAGCTTCAAATTTTGGGCACTCCTCTGCGTTTCTTTCGCTCCCAATGCGCACCGCTAGCGAGCTAACTCCTCCACATCACCGTCCTACCTTCTCAACGACCAAATATTTCATTAGAGCACCTTGACGTCATGGGACAGCAAGCAGCGTCGCTGTTCGAGGAAGTGCAAGCATGTTTTCCTTTGCGAGGAAAACTTCCCCTCTTTCACCACCGTCGAGCGACCCTTATCAAAGATATATTTTGGTTATATTTTTATATGCCAAAATTATTATTATTTTTTTGAGTACCTCACGTAGCTCACAATCTCTTTTTTTATTGTCCTGTGCACGCCTTACAAGGCACACTCGAGCATGGATTGGGCATCGGTGAGCTTGGAGCAAGCAAAGAAAATGAGTCTGCAACCATCATGGTGATGAGATTTCCTACCTCCTAGCCAGCCTTAGGAATAGTGGAGTCTAGGCGTGAGGGTTCGATCGCCTACACGGGTTGCAGGCGCTGGCGTGGGTCGGCGCGAAGACGTGCCTGCATGATGGATCGTTGGTTTTCCTAGAGCCATCCTTTAGGTTAGGACTTCCTATGCTTGGATAAACACTCCCCCCCGGTAGAGCCGATTGTCTTCCTTCTTGTTTTGAGCCATAGCACAAGTCCCGATGGGGAGAGTCCCTCACTCCCCTTGCTTTGGATTCCCCAACTTTACTTGGAGGAGTTGGGAGGTTGGACTTGGAAAAGCGAGAGAAGCTTTGTAGCTGGCTCGCCTTGCAAAATATGGAGGATTTTGCAAAATAGGAAAAAGCTTTGTAGCTATCTTATTTCACGATGCAGTGGAGACTTTCCCCTTCGGAGATCCAGGGAGAAACTTCCCACATTTCCTCACCAAAGCAAGAGGCAATGATGCCGCACATCCAAGGGTCTAAACCTTAGGTCTCTCAGGTAAGGACGTTAGCACAAGCCCGATTTGCTACATGCACGTTGGTTTGCTGCATATTGCATTTTTTGCTTGGTGCGTATTGCATTTCACTTTGCTTCGACCAGACACCTCGGCCCGGTAAGCAATTCACATCGCTCCAACCGACTGTCCCGGCCTGACGAGCATCTTACTTCGCTCCGATCAGTCGCCCCGGCCTGGCGAGCATGTCACTTTGGTTCAACCGGTTGCCTTGGCCCAGACGATCAATCATTTTGATTCGACTGGCCACTACGGTTCAGTCGATCGAACACTTGTATGTTTGTATGCTTCTACATATTATTGCCTTTTTTTACATCATATCACATGCTTGCCTGCTTGTATGTTGCATCTTGTATGTGTTAGCTTGCATGATCATTATCATTTACTTGTGTTGCACTTCTTCGGGTCGCTGCCACCACGACACACCCATCTCTTTTGGTCACTGTCACCTCGACACCCCTTCCTCGGGCCACTGCCACGATGACATGCCTATCCCTTTCGGTCACTGCCTCTTAGGCACACCTTCTTTGGGCCGCTACCTCCACGACACTCCCACCCTTCGGGTCACTGCCGCTACGACACACCAATTTATTCGGGCCGCTGCTTACACGATATGCCCATCTTTTCCCGACTCACTGTCCCACGATACACTCATCACTTCTATCACATGATTGTATGCATTTGCATTTGCATGTTTACTGGATAGCGAGCTAGACTCATTAGGAGAGTGACCCCGTGTTAGTCGTGATGCCTTAATGAGCATTGCTTGCTGGGTTGATCCCGGTGAGCGATGCGAGTTTAGTCATCGGGATTAACACGAGTATGACAGTTGATCCCGGTGAGCGATGCGAGTTTAGTCATCGGAATTAACACGAGTATGATAGTGCTAAAGATCTTATAGATCTAACTCGTGTCAGCACGATACGACGATTTGTCCTCTACTCTTATGGTCCGGATTTCCTTTGATGTGTTTTATACCCAGACTTACCCCGCACTTAGATTCTAGGTTGATGCACTTTTTGTTAGATGGTGTGCTAGGCTAGGATTTAGGGTGCTTAGGTAGTCTTTTTGATGTCTGGCTATTGTTCTCTGCTGGATTGGTTGCCCTAGCCAGAAATCTTTCTTTTGCATTGTCTTGTGATGTGACTGCATGCTGCATATGTGTGGTAGTGTGTTAGGATGTTTTTCTACAGAGAGCCATGCCTATTTATACACACACACAGGTACCACTATGGAGAGAGCAAGTAATGATTTCTAAAACTTTTGCTTGCAGGTGCTATTAGCTCCCCCACTTTTAAGGCATGGCTCATGATATGTTATTTGCATGTGAGCTTTCCCGCTGACACTTGTTTTCATGCAAGATTGAGTTTTTTTCTTTTCTCTATGCACTTTTAGAGTCTAAGAGAGTCATCTAGTAAAAATAAGATACGAACACGGGTTCTGAGGTGTTTGGCACGGGAACCATGTGGAAGGAAGCAGGAGCAGATGCTCCTGCCCCGTATCTTAATTCTTCATTTTTCTTAATTCTTCATTTTTACATTGTCATTTTTACATTGATGTATAGAATTAGAACCAGACATGTATATGCGGAGTCCGACCACCTTTTTCTTTTCTGGGATATGTTGACGACCCAGCGATACCGACCTGTTTATTATTTTAATTTGGCTTGTTTTACTTTTTACATCATATTGCATGTCTGCACTTGCATGTGTTTTCCTTATTTCTTTCTGTGGCTTATCTGGGATTTCATGATATAATCTAGGCTCATTAAGGAACTTAAAATTGTAATTTTCTACAAAATCCTAATTAAAATATTCAAGATAATTAAAATTTAGGATTAGAATATTCCGGATTTAAAAATCGTAATTTTACTCTTTTGGGTCTCCACAATACTTAAGGACCGCTCTAGATAACTACATCATATTTACATGTCCTGAGGAGGAGCCCCCGTGCTTCTTCAACCTGATTGGCCCAACATACCTATTTATAGGTGGTTATCTTAGAAGGGAAGACTCCCCAACCCAGATGGGGTATAAGTCCTTTTGTTCGGAGTGTTTCCAGCTTCGTAGCTAAACCTCCATTTTCTTTTCTTTCCTGAGGCATCCTCGCCACTTTGGCAGGTATAAGTCCCTCCTCTTAGAGCTCCAACTTTTAATCATAGGATAGTGTTTCCTTCCTTTGACCTTACGTCTACCAAGGTTCCAGTGGATGACGCAATTCACAGATTGCTGATCGGGGATCTCAGAATGTGTTGGGTCGACTACCTTCACGACCGGGTAGACTTAGGGTCTTGGTAGCTGTTGATGACGGGTCTGTGGTACCACGAATCAGTTACCTCTACCTTATAGGATCGCTCTACCTACCTTTTGTTGAGCCACTTTAAGATCTGTCGCTCCTTTGACCTCGTCAATATCATTTTGACGGTCTGATGTCGATGAGCTACCGATCATTTGGGATACGACGATTTGTCCTCTACTCTTATGGTCCAGATTTCCTTCGATGTGTTTGGATATTCCCATCAAGCTGATTTAGGTTATTCCGTGGGCCCCATGTGCTGATGAACTGCTACCCATTTGGGATGTGAGAGACCCACTCTTTGCCCGATGGCTTAGCACGAGCTTTGAAGCATCGGGACTGTTCCCGCGTGGAATAATGAGGAATTAAATCTTTTAGCAGCAGTATTAAATACTTCTATTTTTAAGCATATATAAAGTCACGGTCAGTACCCCCAAGATGTAATTAACCAAATGGGATACGTCCCCTTGGGAGTGCTCTTGACCCCAGAACAGGCACCTACACCTGACTCTCTCGTTATGGGTAGTGTACGTATGTATTTTTTAGCGGATATTGGTTTAAGGGGTTTTCGCCCGATCTTGGTTGATCTTGTTTGGGCGAACACTCTTAACCTATCCTTGTGAGGTTTACCACATGTAGGTTCTCCATGGTTTTCTTTTGTTTGTCGCTTTGTCGTATGTCCCTTCTTATTCGATTCCTCTCCTCTTCGAATCACATATATGATTTGGGAGGGAGGTTTATTCAAATAAGGGAAGTATACAACGATCGACAGGCCGGCGACTCCTTCTAAAATAAAAGAGAAAAAAAAACAAACGAAAATAGAATGGTAATTCCACTGGGGACAAGTCTCTCTTTCCATACTTGGAGTTACGCTTCTCTAGGGTTATAGCCTCTTTCCGTACTAGGAAATTTGCTCATATTATCGTGACCTGGTTTTCTTTATTTGAGCCATAGTTGAGTTTGAGTCCTTTTTGTAAGACCTTGGTTTTCAGTCCATGTGTCAGTTGCTAGGGGTAGTAACTCTATGCATTCTGTCCCTTCTCTCACCCTCGACAGTTCGGTCGCTGCATTATCACAAACATCGATGTCATTGTAACTTATGATTGGTTTCATGACCTCTCCTTGTTTTTAATTGTTGTCTCTTTTTGCCCCGCGGTGTGGATAAGCAAGAAGATGGATACGATTGCTACCACTGGGGGAAATCTTTTTTTTCTTTTCTCTAAGAGCATTTTCTATGCTCCTGAAAGTGTCATAACTTTCAATCCCTTCGAGTGCTTTTGTGGGATTACCTTATGTGTCCCTACGCCCTCTGAGGCATTTGGCTCTGTGCCCTCCCCCCTAAAAAGGAGAGTCGTGCATATTGAGCCGTTTCTATGCCCTCTTAGACGTTTGCTCTATGCCCTCCTCCTTAAAAGGAGAAACGTGCATATTGAGCCGTTCCTATGCCCTCTGAGGCATTTACTTTGTGTCCTCCCCCTTAAATGGGGAGTTGTGTATATCAAGCTATTCTTTTTTGTAATAGCTCGCGTCGTGCCCGATTCTCTTTAAAAAAATAGAGACCGACGCTCGATAGCGATGCTTTGTAGCACTTGACGGTCTTTTCTAGACCCGTACTTCTGTGTTCTCACGGATCTCTGTGTCATATGTAGGTTAGTCTTTTGTTAATAGCAGGTCTACCACTACTGTCACCGGTGTGACTTTTGTTCTGGCTCTCTTCTGTTTTGATTCCTCTGAGGATCCACCTGTCCCCTGATTATGCAAAAAGGCCAGGAGGACTAGAAATAAATTGTCACAAATTTAGCAGCAAGTTCTGCTTCAGCTTTCTATACCTGTCTCGATTCCAGCTTAGGAGGTGCCTTTGGCTCCCAAATTATGACTCGTTTTGCTATTGTCCCTAGTTGTGTGGACCACATCCCTATTGGATGTTTGTTATATGTCCTCCTTTAAAAATGAGGAGTTGTGCATGTGGCAAACCTTTTGTTGTAATAGCTCATATTGGTGCTACTTTTCCCTCGAGGAAGAGACTTGTACCAGATGGCGATGCGCTACAATGAGGAAGAGACTAGTACCAGATGGCGATGCGCTACAATTCTCTTTCTAACTTTCTAGCCTCTTTTGTAGTCCTTCCGTGTTTTGGGGATTTCCCTCATCGTAGATGTTACATTATTTAAGAGTGCTAGAGTTACCTCATACGGTACCGTCCCCTAGTGGCATTGTATGTCCCCACTATGGTTCTCTTTGGTTCTAGCCCGGGATGACGTTTAAATCCTGTCAGCTGAGAATCACCTTTTTGCCTTTTGGTGGTGTGGACTGGGTCCCCACCATGACACGTTTTGGTTCCAGCATGGGTTTGCGCCGAGGTCCCATTAGCTGAGAATCGTTTCTCTCCTTTGTCCTGTTGTGCAGGATATACTCTAACAAGAATTTCTAAGAGGTTTTTACTCCTCAGGATGCGGGTTGTTCTCACCCTATAGTCCTCGTTGTTACTACTGCCTCAAGTTCTCTGAATAAGAAGATTGTAGGAGTAGCTTTCTCTTTAAGAGGAAATGTTTTCATTGGTTTGACGACCGTCCTAGCCCCCTTCATTCTGGGTTTTTCTGAGGTCTTGCCTGTCTCTATATTGGGCAAGGGCGTCTAGAGGAATAGAAGTAGATCGTTGTAACTATAGCAGCTGACTTAGCCACAAGTCTCTATACTTGTTGGGATTACAAATCCACTCTACAAGGATTGGGTCCTCTTCCTTGAAAGAAGTTCCTTATTCAGATCCTTTAGATGTCCAAAAAAACTTCTTTATTCTTCTTATCCTATAGGCTCTCGAAGTAGGAGACCGGGGTCCACTTGTCTGTGAGGTCTTCTCTTCTCCTCCTTAGGAGCCTAGGATCTAGCTCTAGGAGTTCCTATTGACCGTCTTAGAAAATTAGAATTGATACTCACCCTTCTAGAAATTCTAGCCACTTCCTATTTTCCTTTAATGTCTAGCATCTTTGGCTTGCCACAAGTAATAAAGATAGTGTTGTGGCATCCTCTTCATTGCACTAGATGAATTTGTCCTATGTTGATAAAAAGAGATACGGGGCATAACTTCGTCATGAATTTTTCATCACATACACACACAAAATGCACATAATTCAATGAATTGCACGAAATCGGACTTCAATTAAGCCTAAAAGACGAGTGAAAATGCGAACTTCTCCGGATGACCTCTGACGACAAAATGGAGAGTGTTTATTTTACCCCTTTTACTCGCCTTTGCTCTGAAGAGTGTTTATTTTACCTCTTTTTCCTATTAAGCTAGGCTATGATGGATGTTTTATACTCCAATTGGAGGACACCCCAAAATGTCTCTTGTTGATGACATGTTGTATCGATTATACCACCTTGCTAGTTTTGGTCGATCCATGTTTAGCTGGGATGCGCTTTAGCTGGGATGCACATCTCCCAGACTGTTTGAGAGTGCCTTATTCAATTTGAGCTGGTTTGCCTTTTGGCTAGGCTATTGATGAGTGCTTTTCGTTGCTAAAACCATTCTACATGTCTAAGCATTTGATTTAGTCAGTTACTTTGAACCTGACTAGGATTTGGTGCCTCACTTATCCAAAACCTTATTGATTTTTTACTTTGTTCTTGTTGAGAGAGCATCATTGAAAATTTGATACATCTCACATATCTAACCTCATGGATATTTTTTATTTGACTTGGTTGATTTTTATCACCTTGTCAATAGTCATGTTAAACTGATTGGAATGCTTTGTCTCTAGAAATCAATCAATGACTTGTCGGGATACCTCAATATCTAATGTTTTCGGTTAAACCCTACTTATCTAACCGAGATATCTCTACATCTTTTGATGCTCCCACTCAAATTTTTGGAGGTCGTCGAGATGGTTCCGAAAGGAATCACACTCCTCAGTTGATCTTGTCTTGGGTTCACCTTTGATGATTCTTGAGGTTGAATCTAGGATAGATCCTGAGGGTAAGTTTGGACCATACCATGTATGCACCTTCTTAGAAGTTGCAAATCCTCATGGTTTGTGGCATTCTAACTAAGTCACGATGATCAAATCCCTTCCTTTAATGAACTTTCATCTAAGTCCTGAGAACACCTCAGAATGATTAGATGGGTGTCATTGAGAGGTGAGTAGTTTCAGAGAATACTTAGATTTCTTACTTTTCCATTCAGCTAGACTGATGGAAGCTTGACAATTAATGAGCCATAAAATCCTAAGAATCTTTATTCGAGAGATGTTTGAGTCAGAAGAAAATGCTTTATAACAAAAAGAAGCTCACAAAAAATATTCATTCTCAGGAGAACAAAAAAAATGTGAAAGGCCTCAAAAAAAAAAGAAAAAGAAAAAGTTAAATGTGAAAGGCTTCAAAAAAAAGAAAAAGAAAAAGTTAAAAAAATCGCTCAACACTCCTGAGAAGAAGCTTGAGGTGAGTGGAAACATCAAGAACTTTAATATAAAGAACTTTATGATCTCACTATTCTCCTGATAAGATCCTTAGGATATTATGTTTAGAGAATTGTTTAAGTGATATTGTGATGTCCGATAAATCAGTAATGGATTTGAAGACATCTCTAAAATAAAAACCTTTCCTTAAGTGGAAAAATCAAAAACTTTAATATAAAGAACTTTATGATCTCACTATTCTCTTGATAAGATTCTTAGGATATTATGTTCAGAGAATTGTTTAAGTGATATTGGGATGTCCAATAAATCAATAATGGATTTGAAGACATCTCTAAAATTAAAACCTTTCCTTAACACTCCTTTCCTTGACCCCCGGATACGAATGACGAGGCCTACTTAGGCTAAGGGTGAAAATAATTAAAGGACATGGGCTAGGGAAAAGTACTTAAGGAAAATCCCACCTAAACCTGAATTTTGTAAAATCTCATATTTTGCATGGTACATCTGGTCATCATTCAATGCCTATATGAGGGCTCTTTGTACCATATTAATTTGGTATGTCACGCAACATCATTCTCGATAGAGGCTTAGCCTGAGAAAAACAAAGGAGATTCTAATAAGCTCTATAAAAAAAAAATTTTAAAAAAATCTGAAAGCCAAAAACATATGAATGGTATCAGAGGCTCTAGAAGCTCCGTGGGCTCTTCACCCATTACCTTTGCACGCTTTATGCGTTGACCTTCTGGGCCTTGCGGCCCTTCCTTTGGAAGAAAGGCTTGCCTTCTCGTGGACACTTCACCCACTCCCGTTACGCTTAATGTGTCAACCCTCTGGGTCCAACAGTCCTTCCTCGGAAGTTGAGTTGCCTCTTTGTATGTGGACTCTTCACCCACTTGTTTTCACGCTTTATGTGTCGACGCTCTATGTCGGCGGCCCTTCCTTTGGAAGAAAGGCTTGTCATCTCATGAGCTCTTCACCCACTACCTTTACGCTCTATGTGTTGACCCCTAGAATCCGGTAACCCTTCATCTGAAAATTAAGCTACCTTCCTGATGATTGATGCAAATGGATCTTATCCAATGCCCCTGTCAATGGGCAATACTTGAAGAGACATTTTGCCTATCCTCTTTTTCAAGTACTCATTATACTTTATGAGGAAAATGACTACTACTCCCACTCGTCACAAGTATGGTTGATATACACCTCTTGTTCATCCTTATGAATATGGAGTTCGTGCTTGTCCCGCTTGCTTTGAATGAATGCAATTGATATCTCTATGGATGTGGTTTAGCTTAAAGGCTAGAAATTTTTGTGGGAAGAACATCGTCATAGTTTAACCCCCATCTCTACATCCCCACAGTGTGAGCGATCCTCATCATTTTGTTGGGAAGAGGCATGTTGCATTGGCTACAACACTCAGCTTACCTATTCGATTCGTGCCCAAGCAGAGTACCTTCATACTCGCATTTAAAATCCCCAGTTGGGTCACCTCGCCAAGTGTGTTGACAGGAGCCCCTTCTACAGGTTGTGCTACCTTTGTCTTTCTCACATAAGAGCAACTCTACAAGGACTCTATAAGGCTTTGAGGAATCCCCATTGGGGGATGCTTTTCTGAGATGAGCCATTGTTCTCATCTATTTACTAGGTCCGATCACTTTATGCTACCCTTCTGACAGGAATTAACATGTCAATTTTAAGGAGTCCCCAGTGAGAGTCTTGCTACACAGACTCCTGGTTAGGATTTCCCATGCGGCTTGGATCACTTCGTCCACATGATTTGAGTAATTCGTTGCTTTTCCAGTAGGCATGTCATATCAGTCAGAGAACTCACTCACATTGCTAATCCGTGCCTAATTGGGATCCTCAATGCGTGATCAAATTGTCTTGTTTTCCTCGATAAGGACTACTTTGCTTGTTTTGGAGGAAACCCCGGCGGGGTCTACGCTTAGCTGTGGCTTATTAAAAACACCCCGAGCTTGGACATCTATGCATCCAACCCTCCTCGATACCTCTATGGTATTTTGATCAATTTGACTGAGTTTGTTCTCCATCTTGAGTGCATGTCGCACTAATTAGAGCACCATGTAGCCTCAATTAGTCCATGCATAAGACAAGTATCTTTATGCCTGCATAAAAGAATCCCCAGAAAGGGTCATTGGAATTTCTAGAGAGGGATCACTTGAAATCCTCACTGAGGGTCACTTTGTTGAGATCATGCATAAGTGTTGTGAGGTTGGGTCGCTCTATGTATCCAATGTCGCTCTATGCATCCAACACCTTTTTGATGCCTCTTTTGACTGGATTGAGCTTTTCCACCACATCAGGATGATATGTTTAAGTCCCCACGAAGCATTAGTAGAACCTTTAAGGTATCCTCAACATGAGTCTTCCGTGGGTACATTTTGAAATCGCCTCTTCAGTGATTCCTTCGACATGGTTGATCGTACTCACCATGTCTAGCTACATTTCGTGCTAATATGAGCTCCATGCTAGCTCGATTAGTCCATGCTTAAGCAGGGTATTCTCACACCTGTAGAACTCCCCAGCTAGAGTTATATCGCTAATGCTCTTGATGCACCCTGGTGGTTAGACCGATCTAGGTCATATAACCCCGCTGTGTTTCTCGACTACCTCGATTGGTTTTGTCCATCAATTCAAATGCCATGTCGTATAGATTTAATGATCAATCCATGGATCCTAAGTGAAATTCTCCTTGCTCGTGCTTTCAGATGCATTCTTATGGTTAGACCATCCTGGTCAAAGTCATGTAACCATGTCTTTTTCTCGATCACTTTGGTTGGTTCTGACCGCCATGTCGAGCAACATGTTGTATCGGCTTTACCACCGATCCATGTTTTGTCAAGACAATTAGATGTCTGACTACACTCTGAGCATGTTACCTTAAGTTATTCAGTCATACACTTGCTCTCTTGATGCAGGGTCAGGATACATATCTCCTGTACCATTTTACATGCATAGGCATGATACCTACCTCCTGTCCTATTTGACAGTTGACTTGGCTGATTCCACCCACCATGTCAGGTCGCATGTTGAACTAATCCTAACTATATGTTAGTCTGATTAGTGCATGCTTAAGCGGGGTATTCTCACACCCGCAAAACTCTCCAGTAAGAGTTACCCCGCTCAGGTCCGTAAGGTACTATGAGGTTGGATCTTTTTGTTTGTCTAACCCCCTTCGGCACCGATTTAGACTAGGTTGATTTTTATCACGTCCTCAAGAGACACACTGTATTGGTTTAGACTAATTCAGCTTGTCAACCGATCCGTGTCCGATCGTGATATTTTGATATCCAATGATATCATGACATCGTGTACGGTGAAGACTGCTTTACTTAGATTTACCGACCCGCCTTGTATTGCTAAACTACTTTGTCCATCTAGCATATGATGCCTCTCAAACCATATGATGATCTATTTGGTTCTTTCATGAGGGTGTCTCTTTTCGTAATGACCCTTTGGCTTCATACCTAAATACTACAATGTGCCTCGAGTCCTAAGACCTTAGAGTTTGCTCTGTTATGAGGACATCTTGTTTTTTGACATTATCAGCTTTATAACCATCTGATTCGATGTTTCACGCTCTAGTTGGTCCTTTTATGAGAACAACTCGTGATTCAACATTTTAGCTTTAATGTTGGGCTCCTTAGTCAACTTACCTACTTGTTCAAAGAGCGACGTAAGGCTTGACGACAGTCCTCACTCATAGCATAGGCATTCAAGATTCTAACACCTTGCTTGTTTTAGGGTCATGCCTCTATGGCCTCTGAACCGTCTGTCCAGAGCGGATATAAGTATTAAGTGAGTTCCATTCAAGATTCTAACACCTTGCTTGTTTTAGGGTCACGCCTCTACGGCCTCTGAACCGTCTGTCCAGAGCGGATATAAGAATTAAGTGAGTTCCTCATGGACTACGTCTCACGTTTTGGTTTCTCAGCCATCCGACTTTAGTGCTTCTCGGACCACACGACATTCTAGTCGGTCCTTTTATGAGAAAATCTTGTCATTCAAAGATTTAGCTTTATTGCTTGGCTTCATAGACAAAGACTAGTACTCAGAGGAGAGCCGAAGTCCGTGGGCATTCTCTTTTTGATCTAGTCAACATGTTGGCATGCACCTCGATCACTTTGCAGGAGGGATTGGAGTCTCATGGCTTTCCTTCCTAACTGATCAATGTAGACTAGTACTCAGAGGAGAGCCGAAGTCCGTGGGCATTCCCTTTTTGATCTAGTCAACATGTTACCAATTAGTGAGCAGAGGCCCCATGACATTCCTCATTAAAGTGACAGGAGGCTTCCTAGCCAACCTTCCTTACTCTCATGAGCGACATAAAGTCCACAAGGCAGTCCTCATTGATGGAGCGCGGGTGTTGAGGCACGCACCTCGATCATTTTGCAGGATGGATTGGAGCCCCTTGGCTTTCCTTCCTAACTGATTAATGTGGACTAGTCCTCATATGTGAACTTTACAACATTCCTTCTCGATCTAGTCAACATGTTACCACTTAGTGAGCGATATAAGTCCCCATGGCATTCCTCATTAAAGTGATGGGCGGCTTCATAGGCAACTTGCCTTCTATACATGAGCGAGATGTAGCCCGACAGTCCTCATTGATGAAGCGCAGGCATTCGAGGGTCTAACCCCTCAGTGTTGTGTGTTCATGCCCCTACGACCCCTGAACCACCGGGTTGAGTCACATCTCTATGACGTCTAAACTTACCCCTAGGTCACGCCTCTATGGCTTCTGAACCTGTTTTTAGTGGTCATGCCTCTGCGGCCCCTGAACCACATAGTTGAGTCACGTCTCTATGACCTCTGAACTCACCTTGTGGTCATGCCTCTACGACCCCTAAACCATAATGTTGAGTCATGCCTCTATGGCCCCTGAACTCATTCGTAGGTCACGTCTATAAGACCCCTGAACCTACCGGGCGTGGACATGTCTCTACGACCTCTGAACCACTTTTCTGGGTCATGCCTCTACGGCCTTTGAACCCATTGTCGGGGTGGATGTAAGTCTCATGTGCATTCCTCCCCATCCCCTTAGAAGTGGATGTAGCTCTTGTGGCTTTTTCCTTCCCAGGGTACTTGACCCTTTTTGGTCGCTCAGGCTGCGTAGCGTCATCACTAACCTGGGCTTGATTAAAAATTAAGCATCTTCCAACAAGTACAATGTTCCTTAACTACGCAGCACACTTTTTGGGGGTCCTTTGTTGGCAACAATTTTTGATGTCACGAGTGTAGGGTGTCCACCTGCATGACTCGGGATAGTCTATGGTCTGACGTTAATATTCGATAGTTCAGACACCCACCCGGGACCTTTCAGCATGTGTTTAGAGGCACGTAGCCGAAGTCATTTTTCTAGGCTATGGCTTTCAGTTAGGTGAAGGCCGATCGACTTCTGGCACGTCGAATGACTCTGATCAGACCAATGAATATTATGTGGCGCGTTGCGCGCAATTTTGGCTTGAATTGGCCCGATCACTTCACGATGTGGTCCAGATGACCCCGGATGATGAAAAGGATCTCACCAGCGTGTCTGGAATGTCGATTTCACTTACGGAGGATGTCCAGTTTGCTACAGCTTCGCGAGCTGGATAAAAATGTGTGAATTATCATCTTGAGCACGATAGTAAAAAAATTTTGGTCTAGATGACCCCGAATGACGAAACGGACCGCACCAACTCGTCCGAAACGTCGACTTTAGCTAGGAAGGACATCCACTTCACCGCGAGGATGTGTACGAGAGAAGAATACTCGAATGATAATTATATTATTAATAATAATATTATTATTATATAAGATATAATATTATATATAATATCTTAAATATATATAT
>NW_018165653.1:0-25450 GCF_001263595.1 Phalaenopsis equestris | reverse complement strand
GGCCTTATGAATAGTGGAGTCTAGGCGTGAGCGTTCGATCGCCTACACGGGTTGCAGGCGCTGGCGTGGGTCGGCGCGAAGACGTGCCTGCATGATGGATCGTTGGTTTTCCTAGAGCCATCCTTTAGGTTAGGACTTCCTATGCTTGGATAAACACTCCCCCCCGGTAGAGCCGATTGTCTTCCTTCTTGTTTTGAGCCATAGCACAAGTCCCGATGGGGAGAGTCCCTCACTCCCCTTGCTTTGGATTCCCCAACTTTACTTGGAGGAGTTGGGAGGTTGGACTTGGAAAAGCGAGAGAAGCTTTGTAGCTGGCTCGCCTTGCAAAATATGGAGGAGTTTGCAAAATAGGAAAAAGCTTTGTAGCTATCTTATTTCACGATGCAGTGGAGACTTTCCCCCTCGGAGATCCAGGGAGAAACTTCCCACATTTCCTCACCAAAGCAAGAGGCAATGATGCCGCACATCCAAGGGTCTAAACCTTAGGTTCTCCCAGGTAAGGTCGTTAGCACAAGCCCGGTTTGCTACATGCATGTTGGTTTGCTGCATATTGCATTTTTGCTTGGTGCATGTTGCATTTCACTTTGCTTCAATCGGCCGCCTTGGCTCGTTAAGCATTTCACTTCACTCTTACCGGCCACCCCTGCCCGACGAGCATCTCACTTTGTTTCAATCAGCCGCGATAGCAAGCGACATTGCTGTTCGAGGAAGTGCAAGTGTCTTTTCCTTTGCGGGGAAAACTTCCCCTCTTTCACCGCCGTCGAGAGAGACCTCTCGAAGGTATATTTTGGTTATATTTTTATATACCAAAATTATTATTTTTTTTAGTACCTCACATACCTCATAATCTCTTTTTTTATTATCCTATGCATGCCCTACGAGGCACACTAGAGCATGGATTGGACGTCGGCGAGCTTGGAGCAAGCAAAAAAATGCATCTGCAACCATCACGGTGGTGAGATTTCCTACCTCGTAGCCAGCCTTAGGAATAGTGGAGTATAGGCGAAGTGGGTTCAATCGCCCGCACGGGGTGCTGGTGTCGGCGTGTGTTGGCGTGACAACGTGCTTGTGTGATTGATCGTTGGTTTTCTTAGAGCCAGCATTTAGGTTAAAACTTCCTATGCGTGGCCAAACACTCCCCCGTAGAGCCGAGTTTCTCCCCTCTTGTTGTGAGCCTCAGCAAAAGTCCCGATGGGTTGGAGTCCCTCACTCCCCTTGCTTTGGATTCCCCAGCTTTACTTGGAGGAGTTGGGAGGTCGGACTTGTCAAAGCGAGAGAACCTTTGTAGCTGGCTCATTTTGCAAAGTTTGGAGGAGTTTACAAAATAGGAAAATACTTTGTAGTTATCCTGTTTCGCAACATCGTGGAGAGTTCCCCCTGGGAGATCAGGGGAGAAACTCCCTACATTTCCTCACCAAAGCAAGAGGCAGCGATGCCGCACATCAAAGGGTCTAAATTTTAGGTCTCCAAGGTGAGGTCGTTAGCACGAGCCCAATTTGCTACATGCATGTTGGTTTGCTGCATATTGCATTTTTGCTTGGTGCATGTTGCATTTCACTTTGCTTCAATCGGCCGCCTTGGCTCGGTAAGCATTTCACTTCACTCTTATCGGCCACCCCTGCCCGACGAGCATCTCACTTTGTCTCAATCAGCCGTCCCATCCTGGCAAGCATATCACTTTGGTTCGACCATTCGCCCCGACCCGGACGACCGATCACTTTAATTCGACTCGTCACGAGAATTTGGTCAATCAAACACTTGCATGTTTGCATGTTTCTACATCTTATTGTCTTTTTGTTTGCATCATATCACATGCTTGCCTTCTTGTATGTTGCATCTTGTATGTGCTAGCTTGCATGATCATTATCATTTGCTTGTGTTGCACTTCTTCGGGCTGATGCTACCACGACACGCCCATCTCTTTCGATCACTGCCGCCTTGGCACACCTTCCTCGGGCCGCTTCCACCACGACACACCCATCCCTTTTGGTCACTGCCACCTAGCCACTCCTTCTTAGGGTCGCTGCCTCCACGACACGCCCACCCTTCAAATCACTGCCGCTACGACACACCCATTTGTTTGAACTGCTGCCTACACGGTATGCCCCTTTTTGCTTGAGTCACTACTCTCCGGTACACTCATCACTTTTGTCACATTATTATCGGCATTTGCATTTGTATGTTTGCATGAATAGTGAGCCAGGCTCGTTAGGAGAGTGACCCTGTGTCGGTCGCGATGCCTTAATGAGTATTTTTTGTTTGGTTGATCCCAGTGAGCAATGCGAGTTAAGTCATCGGAATTGACATGAGTATGAGTGTGCTAAAGATCTTATAGATCTAACTCGTGTCACCACTCTTTTTGACACCTTTTAGATCCTTCGGATCTTTAAGATGGGGTCGGTACGACAACCCTATTAAAGTTGTACTATACCTCATACTATACTCAGACTTACCCCGCACTTAGATTCTAGGTTGACGCACTTTTCATTAGATGGTGTACCAGGATAGGATTTAGGGTACTTAGTGGCTTTAGGGTCCTTAGGTAGTCTTTTTGATGTCTGGCTATTGTTCTCTGCTGGATTGGTTGACCTAGCCAGACATCTTTCTTCTATATTGTGCTTGTGATATGATTGCATGCTGCATATGTGTGGCAGTGTGTTAGGGCATTTTTCTGTAAGGAGCCATTCCTATTTATATACACAGACACATATACCGCTATGGGGGGAGCAAGTAATGATTTATGACCCTTTTGCTTGCATGTGCTATTAGCTCCCCCACTTTTAAGGCATGGCTCATGATATGTTATTTGCATGTGAGCTTTCCTGTTGACATTTGTTTTCATGAAGGATTGAGACTTTTTCTTTTCTCTATGTACTTTTAGAGTCTAGGAGAGTCCTGTAACGGAAATAAGATACGGGCATAGGTTCTGAGGTGTTTGGCACGGGAACCACATGGAGGGGACCAGGAGTAGATGCTCGTGCCTCGTATCTTAATTCTGCATTTTTACGTTGATGTATAGAATTAGGACCGAACATGTATATGTGGAGTCTGACCTCCTTTTTCTTATTTTGGATATGTTGATAACCCAGCGACACCGGCCTGTTTATTATTTTAATTTGGCTTGCTTTGCTTTTTGCATTATATTGCATGTCTGCACTTGCATGTGTTTTCCTTATTTCTTTCTGTGGCTTATCTAGGATTTCACGATATAATCTAGGCTCATTAAGGAACCTAAGATTCTAATTTCTTAAAAAATCCTAAATAAAATATTCTAGATAATTAAAATTTAGGATTAAAATATTCAGGATTTAAAAATTGCAATTTTACTTTCCTGCTTATATTAATAGGGCCTCCACAATACTTAAGGACCACTCTAGATAACTGCATCATATTTGCATGTCCCAAGGAGGAGCCCCCGTGCTTCTTCAACCTGACTGGCTCAGCATACCTCTTTATAGGTGGTTGTCTAGTGCGCTAGGGTGTTAGAAGGCTCCTTAACCCAGACGAGGTTTAAGTCCTTTTGTTTGGAGTGTTTCCAGCTTTGTAGCCGAACCTCCATCTTATTTCTTTTCTGAGGCATCCTCATCACTTTGGCAGGTATAAGTCCCATCTCTTAGAGCTCCAACTTTTAATCATAGGATAGAGTTTCCTTCCTTTGATCTTAGGGCTATCGAGGTTCTCAGTTTCTCATCGATGACACAATTCATGGATTGCTGACCGGGGATATCAAGACGTGTTGGGTCGACTACCTTCACAACCGAATGGACTTAGGGGATCTCAAGACGTGTTGGGTCGACTACCTTCACAACCGGGTGGACTTAGGGTCCTAGTAGTTGTGGATGATGGGTCCATGGTACCCCAACTTAGTTACCTCTACCTTCTTGGATCACTCTACCTATCTTTTATTGAGCCCCTTTGAGCCCTGTCGCTCATTTGTCCTTGTCGATATCATTTTGATGGTTTTTGTTGAGCCCCTTTGAGCCCTGTCGCTCCTTTGTCCTTGTCGATATCATTTTGATGGTCCGATGTCGATGAGCTACCGCCCATTTGGGATACGACAATTTGTCCTCTGCCCTTATGGCTCGGACGTCCTTTGACGTGTTTGGATATATCCGTTAAGATCATTTAAGTTATTTTGTGGCCCTGTATGCTAATGAACCGTTATCCATTTGGGATGTGAGAGACTCACTCTTTGCCCAATGGCTTAACGCAAGCTTTGATGCATCGGGACTGTTCCCGCACGGAATAGCCTTCCTTTGATTGCCTATACCCCAATTCCACGATAATCCAAACAAAACTCCTTTCATCGAGAGTATTCTTGGGTACCCTCCAAGATGTAATCAACCAAGTGGGATACGTCCCTTTGGGAGTGATCTTGGCCCCAGAACAGGCACCTACACCTGACTCTCTAGTTATCAATAGTGTACGTAGGTATTCTTTCACGGATATCGGTTTAAGGTGCTTTCGCCCGATCTTGTTTGGGCAAACACTCTTAACCTATCCTTGCGAGGTTTATTGCATACAGGCTCTCCACATTTTGTGTTTTCTCTTGTTGGTCGCTTTGTCGTTTGTCCCCTCTTATTCGTTTCCTCTCCTCTTCGAATCACATATATGATTTGGGAGGGAGATTATTCAAATAAGGGAAGTATACGATGATCGACAGGCTGGCGACTTCTTCTAAAATAAAAGTGAAAAATATGAACAAAAATAGTGTCTTTCTTGAGTCACTGCTCTTGCACACTCTCCTTTGACACTCGTGTGTCTTCTTTAGGGATGGATTTCACATCAAGCCCACCGGGTGCATATTTCTCCCCAAGGATAATTACACCATTTTTTCTCCTATCATACCACCTTGTATAATCGTAAGTAGGTTGCCTCTAAACCCATCTTTCAGCTCCTGCCTTTTCGGTCTCTGAACCCATCTTTAAAGTCAAACCTCCAAGGCCTCTAAACCCATCTTTTGTGTCATGCCTCCTTGTCCTATGAACTTACCATGTGGGTCATGCCTTGTCTCTTTCAGGTCCAATTAGAAAGAGATACACCCCACTGCGCTTTTGGTACATTAGTGATCACTCCTACTATGAAGGAGTGGTCACAATGCATTATATCATGTTGCATTTGTATTTGCATTCCTGATCATTTTGATGATGAAGCTGCTCGTTAGCTGAGTGACATGTTGTTGGTCATAATGCATTAGTGAGAATTGTCCATGAGGATATCTCGATGGGCAAAACCAGTTACTACACTATGACTAGCACACACATGTTGTGCTAAGTTTCCAAGGGGTCTAATTGGTGCCACTAAAACTTTTCTTTCATTAGACCTTTTTAAAATTATTAAATGAATATATTTATTACTTTTATGCATCATTTTTTTGAAAACCTATTTTGAAAAAATTAACATTTCTATCTTAGATTGTACATAAGGTCAATCTTTTGAAACTTAAGTTTTTTATGAAACTTACATCTAGTGGCATCTCATGGAATCTTTGGATCCCTAGGATTAGGTTGGTTATGGAGAGCCCATCAAAAGATACACCAGCTTTTGCCTACACCTACACATCATAAACTTAGCTGTTGTGATTAGGACACTATATGCTAGATGGTGTACTAGGCTAAGACTGGGGGGATAGGTATACTTTTTTTATTTCATGGGAATAGCTCTCTACTGGTTTGGTTACCGTATCCAGGCATCACTTTTTTGCTACTTTATGTGTTTAATGTGTGTGAGACTTATGCATTAGTATATATAGGGGAGATCTTATTGCAAGATGCCACAACCAACATGGGGGAGCTGTAATGATTTACACTGACACATTTTTGTAGGCGCTCTAATGCTCTACTCCCACCGGACATGGTCTATTTCACATTGCATGCTATAAACTATACTGACAGCTTTATTTGTAGGTTGAATCTTTTTTTGATTTTAAAATGTACTTTTTAGAGTCCTTAGGCATAGTCCACATTTGAAATACGGTATGAGAATGGGTTCTGAGGCACATAAGGACCAGGAGCTACAGACTCATATCTCATACCTTAATTTTAAATCTCATTCTTGTACAGAATTAGGACTAAGCTTGTATATGCCATGCTATACCACCATTTTCTATTTTTGGGATATATTGTCGACCCAAAGAAACCCGACCTTTTATTCCTTCATACTTGGCTTTCTTTACTTTACTTACACAATGCGATTGACTTGTCTTCATCCTTTTTTTTGCTCGAGATTTGTTCTGGAATCATGCATATAAGTTAGGCTCTTTAGGACATAAAATTATAAACTTTTCTACAAAAATCCTAATAAAAGAATAAGACTAATCAAAATTTAGAATTAAAATATTGTATGATTTTAAAAGTTGCACCTTACTTCCTTACATGGCCTTCAGACCAAATTTTAACAGAGCTGCATGGTTGGCTATCACTCAAGTAATAATTCATAGGTCCTCCACGCTTAGGAATAGAGAACTGCATGATATTGCATGTCTCAAGTAGAAGTCACTGTGCTTCTTCAACCTGGCAAGACCAACATATGTTTCTATTTAGGTGGTTTTTTAGTGCATTTAAAATGTTAGAGGCTTCCCCAACCTAGACGACGAACAAGTCCTTTGTGGGCGTCTCTAAATTCATAGTTGTACCACCTTTTTCTTTCTTTTTAGCAACATTCTCGGGACTTTGACAGGTATAAGTCCCACCTCTACTCTTTTTACCTACATAGGGTCTTAGTATTTAGAGTTTCCTTCTCTTGACCTGAATGCGACTGAGGTCCTCTTAGATGAGACAATTCATAGATTGCTAACAAGGGATCTCTAGTTGTGTTAGGCAAACCAAGTAGGCTTAGGGTCCTAATAGCTTGGGATGATGGATCCATGGTATCCTTACCTTACTATCTCTACCAGATTAAAACTACTTCACCCTTCCTTTACTGTATCCCTTTTGAATTCTATTGTTCCTTTTGATGATTCATTAATTTCATCTAGCAGGCATCAATTATGGATAGGCTTCTGTTCATTTAGGATACGGTGATTAACCTTCTACCCATAAGGCCCGGTTAGGCCTTGGAAGCATAGTGTGGACCATGAGTCAACTTGGTTATTTCATATGCCCTTATTGCTCATGGGCTTCTACCTATTTGGGGTGTAAAACATCCACTCTCTGCTCTATCTCTTAGTGAGATCTTCGATAATGTCAAGATGCTCATGTGAGATAACCATCCTTTGAGACACCCTGTACTAGTCATTATACATGATTCCTTTAATCGAGAGTATTATTGGGCATCTTCCAAGATGTAATTAACAAAACGGATACATCCTTTTGGGAGTTTCTCTTGACTCCAAAATAAGCACACACACATGACTCTCTGGCTGTGGGTTGCTTTCAAAAGGTTTTCTTTGTAGAAATGTTTTTGTGGCATTTTCAATCTGATGTTGTTTGGACGCACACTCTTGATTTATCACTTGAAGTTTACTTTACAAAATTTACCAATGTTCTTTCTCTTGTTTGTCTACTTTCATTGTATCTCCTTATTTTTATGATTCATTTCTTCTCCAGATCATCTGTATAACCCAGGAGAGAGATTTACTCAGAAAAGGGAATTTACAAGGAAAGACAAGCTGTCGACTCCTAAAAAAAAGATGAGAACAAAGAATGAAAACATTTAGATGAGAACGAAGAATGAAAACATTTATGTACAATATGTTGAACTTTTCCTTTCTAAGGAAGAGGACATAACTATATAGGATTTTTATAAAAAAGTTAAGATATCTCTGGTTATAGTCTTCCAAACATAACTTTGATTGATCCAAAGGTATTACACATTCCCTTAAAAGAACTCGATATTCAAACTTGTCATTCAAAAGAAAGAAAAATATTAAGAAAGATTATTATGAAGTAATTGTTTAAGAAGTTAATAAGCTATTAGACTTTGAATTTTTATAGAAATGTATAGTCTTACCTAGTTGGTGAATGCAATAATGGTCAAGAAAGATAGCAAATCTTGGTAACTACAAGTAGATTATACTAATTTGATTAAAGCATGTCCAAAGTATAGCTTTCAACTTCATCTTATTGGCCAACTAGTGGATGTCACGTTGACATATTAGATGTTAAGCTTGATGGATGTCAATTTAGAATATAAAGAAAATAATCCATTAAAAAAGTAGAAATTTATTTTAAAATTGATAAAATGTTGTACTAATATCATGCAATGCTATTTGGATTACAGGAAATCAAAGTTATCTATTAGTATCTCATGGATTATTTTATTTTTTTCTTTCAAGAAGCACCATAAAAATAGCTCAAACCTTATGTTTTTCTTATAAAATCTCATTATTGTAGCTCATACAATGTTACATAAAGAAGTTGAAATGCTTGGATGGACATAAACAATCATTATCTCATTTCTTTTCTCACTCTAACAATAAATACTTATTTTTTTCAAGATACCTAGAAGTGTTGATAACACTAGCTTTGAATAGAAAAATAAATGTTATTATGCCTATAAATAAAGTAATGCATTTTGGCTTCACCATCTCTTTTATTAAAGCCACTTATTGGAGTTTTATTTTTCTTATAACATGTTACTTCATTCTATATAATAGGCTTAATGCCAGTATAAGAGGAGAATGGGGAGTGGTGCCTTAACATTATATCAATATGATTCTATTTTAGACAGACTAGGGATATTGAAAAATAGATATAACTATCTTTGTGCTAGTATTCTTATCAAAGAAACTGCATCCATATTTTCAAGCTCATACTATTGACATTTGTACTTAGATTTCACTCAAAGCCATCCTTCAAAAATTAAAAGCTTTTGGTTGATTCATCAAGTGGTCAATGGTTCTGGGGAATTTAAAATTCAAATTTTGCCTAAGCGAGACATCAAATTTAAGTACATAAGGACTTTATTATTAAAAACATACCTTTTTATTACATCTAATTCTTTCCTCATTCCTTTTTTATGTATTAGTTAGATATTATATGTTAATGAAGTATTTTTGAGTTTTTTTTTTGAAATAAGGATCTTGTTTATCTATTCATAATCTAATATTTTAAGAAATGAACTTTGCTAAAAATTATTTGCAATCGACTATGCAGACAAATATGAGGCCCCTTGGTAAGGATAATATTTTTAATTGATTATAAAGCCTAAAATACAAATATTCAAATGAACTTGTAACTTATAGTTTCTCAAATTAAATGGAACTTCAATGTTTATTACTTATAATTGAGATGATATCTTGATGATGTTAGTTCTCTCTTCTAATAATATATATCAAGTCATACATAAATCTATCTAATAAAATGCATGAAAGATGACTTTCTAAGATGAAGAGTAACATTAGATTTATATAAGAGAAGGCACATTGATGATAAACACTTTCAAATATATAAGATATGTAGCATACAATTCATTAAAGAATCAAACAAACCTTGAATAAATCTCATAATTTCTCTTTTATGAGATTATGAGATGAGATATTATTTGATAAAGTAATAACATCCTTCTTTTTGTGTGATATGTTATCACTTCAATATCATTAAAGATGAAATGTATAATTGAGCATTCATGTGATCATACCTCAAGTATCTTCCAACATCAGAGGTTAATTACACATGTTTAAAATGCCACTTAGAGATATGAAGGGAGCTCTTATGGATTAGAGCACTCTATCTCAAAAATTTGAGACAATTATTTTGATACCCTATAATAAAATAAGATGCATTAAAGTTTGTGAAAAATATAGTATTAGTGAAATGTGTAATCTCACTTATTTTTCTCTTATAAAATCTCCTCCAATAAATTCCTTAGCCCTTTATTCATTTGTGAATTTACATCATAAGATTTTTTTTAAATACTAGAAAGCACAAGTATATCATGTAGGCCATTGATTACTTCACTAATTGAGTTCAAGCTAAGCTACTTATAAAGATTATTAAGGTTAATGCTAAATAGTATAAAGAAGATCAATTTTCAATTTAGGCTTTCCAAAAAGATCTTATTTAATGATGGGACTTAAGCGCTACTTATAAAGATTATTAAGGTTAATGCTAAATATTATAAAGAAGATCAATTTTCAATTTAGGCCTTCCAAAAAGATCTTCTTTAATGATGGGACTTAAGTTATCAAGAAAAATGTTCACATATTTATCAAAAAAGGGTTCAAATATTTGATAAAGATCATCATATTTAATTGGTTCAATTTTTTTTGTGTGCGCCTCTTTCTTATTCTAGTCATGATAGACTTCTTGGCTTTTGTCCTCTTTAGCTCCTTTATAGGCCACCTTCACTTAAAAAGGAAATAAAGAAAGGACAAAGTGAAAGTTAATAGAAAATAATTAGAAACAAAAAAGAATAGCTATGAAGGCATTTATATAAGAAAATCTTTGTAACATAAACCAGAGAAATGCAGTCTAAAGTAGGTTGGCTTTAATTTTTAATTTTAAAAAAAGAGAACCCGACATATCTCAAATATTTAATTATTTAAATAATCAAACATGACATTCAAAGTAATATACAACCTTAATAATGGACAAACCACTTTACGATTGGTTCAATTATTTAAATGAAGAAATTTTTTATATTTGTCCAACTTGTGATTGAACCAACAAATCCTTACCCCCTTAGTCCAAAGATTAAACAAGGTTTATTTAAATTTGTGTTGCTAACTTTCTATAAGAGCAAACTTGAATAGTTAGTTGCATCTTAAGAAATAATGTCCTTTTAAAAAATTCTTGATTAAGGACATGATTTTGTCTTCAATAAATTTCTATGTTTAAATTTCATAATTGATTATTAAAACATCAAATGAGAAATTTTAAAAGTGGAATATTTATTCATAGAACCAAAAGGATGAAAAGTAAGAATGTTAGTGATACCGAGAAACTCATTGAAAGCTTAACTGTCTTATGATTTAAATTTAATATTTTTAAAAGAGATTTATTCAATGTTTCAATTGAATTTTTATTAGAATTTAGGACTTATATCACATGATATTTTATCATGTGAAAGCTTAGGAGAACAATTTACGTTGTAACTAGACGAAGAACCACAAAATTTTTAGGCTAAAACAAGGTTTACAGAGTGAAGTAAGGCTTTATCATCAAGTCTAAAGAGAGAAAAGTAATGAAAAAATAAGCCACATTGACTTATCACCCTTCATGTAAAAGGCTGCCATCTAAACCACATCTCTACAATAAAACTATGCACAAGTAGTCTCATGAAGTACAAGATAGGATAAATTATTATTTCAATAGAAAGAGTGAGTCATACAACTTAATTATAAAAAGCAAGATGCATAAGTATGAGTGGCATGAAAAATATCCTAATACTAATGCCAATTTATTTTTATAATTTAAAATTTAAAATCTTTATAGCTCACTATACTCAAGTATTTGATTATTTTGGTTAAATATTCACATTAAGTGATAAGTATGCTAAGTATAGACTCAAGTATTTGATTATTTTGGTTAAATATTCACACTAAGTGATAAGCATGCTTGGCTAAGTATAGGCATGCTTGTCCTTGATAATGATTGCTTATAGGATTCATTTATAAGGCCGATCAATATGATGAGTAAGGGGCGAAAGACAAGAGAGATAACCACATAAATACATATGCCTAAAACAATTTTTTTGTGGCTATTCCTAAATCACAAAGTTATTTTTACTCATTTTTGTTTAATTTATATTTTGTTGTTTTAAATGCATGATATTCAAAAGTGTAGTGCAATGTTATATTTTATTTTGATTTTGGTCTTGAATTACTTAATTTTTATAAAATTATGTTGAAATTGTCCAATTTGGGTGGAAAATTTCATCTTTAATGAACCTTCCAATAGTCTAGGCAAAAGCAAACAAATCAATGACTTGACAGTGGCTAGATTTAAAGAGCACAAACATAATAAAAATAACAAACAACATGGTAACATGACAATAAGAGGGTAATCAACCCTAAAATTGCGACAGACTCATTTGTCAACTGCGTCATCCAAATATTTTTGTTGGTTGAGTTGAGGTTTATCTTTGATATCCATTATTTATTTTGTTCAACTTCTCTGGGATAGTTTGGTTGGCAAGAATTGAAAAATTATAATTGACAACCTAACTCTAAAAATAAAAGATAATGTAGAAATGTTAACTTACATTTACTAAAGTGGCCTAGGTTTACTACTGTGCTCTATAAATAGATTTAGCGCATTTTAAATTTACTATAGCACAGCAAAAGAATGTTAGAAATTATAACATGAAAAAAAATCACATAACATAAAGAAAACTATTTATTCATCTTAAACATCTAATCCAACAAGGAAAATTTGCCATAACCAAACATTTCTAACACAAAGAGTGCAAGAAAATACTATAACCCCATCTCATTCTAATCTTAAAACTAGGATCAATATTATAATGGGATTCTAATGGTTGTGCACAAACTGAAGGGAGCCAAAGTAGGCCTTCTTATTCAAATTAAAAGTTTTATTATTTTGTTCAAATTTATCAAGAGAAAAGATTTATTTTCAATTATTATATTTCTAGATTTTAAGTATTTTTTATGAATTTTAATTTGATTTGATTTTATTATTTGGTTAAATGCCTTACATATGCTTATGAGACATTTTTATTGATTTAACAATTTTTATTGGTTAGAAGATTATAAAAATCAATAGGAAAAGTGATTGTAGACATTATACATTAAGATATAAGAAGCTTTGAATATTTTAAATAATTTATGAATTTTTATGATTTAAATTGAGTACATGTTTATGATTTTGGGATAATTACATACATACCCCATGAAACTTTCATAATTTTAAACTAACCACCCAGGTGATTTGTTTGAACTACAAAGTCAATTTATTTACGAGTGTCATGATCAAACTGTTAAGGTTTGATAATGCTAAAAATTATAGCTTAAGATTTTACCATGAATTTTGTTATTTGAGTGAAAATTTCAAAAATGGATGAAACAGGGTGGTTGATTTATAAATAGGAAGTTATGTATGGTCTGTATGTAATTTCTCAAAAAGTTATAAATAAGTTTTAGTGATATATATAATTTGACTAAGTATTATTAATTTATCTCAAAATTATTTTTGAAGGATGTTATTGATTTTGAAAATGAAATGTAAAAATATTTGTGGATTTTTTACCTTATAGTGATTGATTGGACTTATTTAAATTTTTAGAGTATTTTTGGTTAAAAGTTCATAATAAATTTAAATGACCTCTAAAATCCTTAAAGTTTTACAGACATGCTTCCAATGAAATTCTAAAAAACTCCTGAAATTTTCAATTACTTCTTATTTTATTTGAAATTTTTTATGAATTATTGTATTTATTAATGAGTTAATTATTTAAAATTATTAAAAAATTATTTAATGTAAAATATTTATGTATATCTCGATTGATTTCTCTTTAGTTGATTTAAAACTTATTCAATTCAGAGTTATCTTAAAGAGGTTATGATAATTTGAAGGTATAATGGGATATTTTAGTTTTGCTACTTTGACTTAAATCACTTCACTTCAAAGTGGATGTGACTTTTATATGTTTTTTTTCCTCTTAATGAATGATTCAACTTAGTTGGTTAAAGTTTTTAAGTTCAAACATTATATTTGTTAAGTTTAATAGTGAGGAGATCATATTTATAATTTTGGAAAAGTAGCAAATTTGCCTATCTTCACTTTTAAACACATGAATTCTACTATTTGATTTATTATTAATTGTTTCAAATCAAATTTTGAAAGTTTTAGATTTTAAGAATTTCATTTTGGTGATTTAAAAGCAATAAAGAATATATTTGCAACCTTTTGGGAATTTTCAGATATGTCTTAAATCACTTTGAAACACTTAAATCTTATAGAATTTTTACTATTTGGTTGATTAAGAATCATTTTAGCGCCACCTTGGGAGGGAACCCAAGTCTTATTTGATGTGTTGAGCATATTTTTAACTTTTCACATTTCTTTCAATTTTTTTTTAAATTTTTATCTAGAGTAGTTTTGAATCTTGTTTCTCTATGAAGTGGCAACCCCTATATTGAGATTCTTACTGCATAGTCTTTTCTTACCTACTTCTGAGATTTTTACCTAGTGTATTCTAATTTGTACTTTTTGAGATTTATGTGAGCCTTGCATTTACTCCTTTCTGGTATTTACCTACTTTTTAGTTCTACTGCTGCTTCATGCTATATATGTGATGGAAAAAAGCAACTTAGGGGGGGGGGGGGGGGAGAAAATGGTACCTTATCATGAACCAGAGAGGTAGCTCACATAACTTAGTAGAGAATTAAAAATTCAATTTGCCAACTTCTATTAGCAAGGATGATTTATTTTAAACTATTTATCATAGTCTAGTAAAATTAGATATATGTCATTTAAAAAGATTAAGATTAACTTTAATGAGTTAATGAGTTAATAATAAGATTCAGAACTTAACAACTTCAGACTTTACTTTAAAGAACCCACAGGTGTAATTTAAGTGTTAAGTAGCAAACCACAAAATTTTTAAACTTTTTCAGTTATTTTTAATCAAGTTAGCATTATCTTAAGCTTTAACCGAAAAGATAACCTAAAAGGTGTGGGATTAAAATACCAAGTGTTGACTTTTACTACTTAGACAACACTATCCTTCACCTTATTTAAAAGAAAAAAGAAAGAGTTGCCAAGAAGATATAATAATTCTTAAACAAAGAGAAAAAGAAAAAGAAAAAAAAATGAGGAAAAAGTACAAAAAATGGGTTTGGAGAAGCTTGAATTTGGCACAACAATTATTAAAAGTGAATGAATTAGAAGGGTGTCTAGTGTGACATGAATAATAAAAGTTTTCCATGATTCTTTAATAAAATTCCTTTGTTAGTTATCTTTAAAGGAAAGAGTTAAGTGATGTCGAGTTGGTTAAAATTTACTGGAATTACATTAAAAACATTTGAGGTTATTGAATGAGGTTTAAATTACATTAATTTATGGATCTAAAGGATTTTTCAAAGAATAAGAATGAGGGGAATTAAGAAAAGGTCAATTTATTAACCATTAAAGATAATTGATCTACAATATCATTAAACACCTTTATTTAGTTGTGATAAACACATGAAAGAATTATAAACCTACAGGAGTACCCATCACCTTCATTAAATCCTAACTGAGTCATGTGATTACCTGAGGGAAAGCAATTGCTTAAGTTTGGGGGTGAGTCAATTTCATGTGTTTTTGCCACTTTAATCCTACACATTGCCTTTTATTTTACCTTATTTATTAGGATTTTATTCTTATGGGAGGTTCGTTGAATTATTCTTTAGTTTATAGGTGTCAAATATACAAAATGGAGTCAAAACGTGCAATTTAGTGTTGTTTAGCATATTCACGTCAGAATTGGGCATGACCATGCTAGAACTGGCATGGCCATGCCAGTTCCCTGCGCAACCATGCCTGTTTTGGGCATGAAGTCCAGTTTTAGTGTAACTAGGCTAGTTTATAGTTTGAACACACCACCAGACGTCCAAAACTTAGATTTTAATGATTTCTTGCCTATTATTGACCTAATGATTGATTTGTAGAGTTTGGATACCTATTTTGGATCCTTAATTTAGACATAACTACAAAACTATGTTTTTTTCATGAGAAAAATCTCTCTTGTCCTCTTGAAGGATTTGACAAGGCGATCTTCATTCAAGAGTCATTGGAGGAAGCTAGAGGCAAGGTTTGGAGAGAAATTTAAGAGTTTTCCTCAAGATCCCTTCCTCCTTTGTTAGAAACCTTGTGGAGTGAGTGTTATTATATTTTTAAGTTTTGAGAATCTTGTATGAGAGGAGGAAGTGTTGCATCTATGAAGAAAAAAATTACTTATAATAATTACATATTTATGTTTCTTCAATGAATTCTTGCATTGTGTTCCTATTCAAGGGGTTGCCTTGAAAGTCTTTCAACACTATTAATTTAATCACTAAAATCTAGGGAATTTCATAACTTTGGCATCAAAATTACCAAAACTCCAAATTGGGCACTCGATTAGCTTGCCACAGCCCAACAACCTTTGTCCTGATCAAAACCCCTATCTCCCACACCCTCTAACCTACTCCAATACCAACCCAAGCTATCCCTTTTGTCCTAGAGCATACTTAGAGCCAATTTCAAATAAAATTGGAGCGAGGAGCTACGCAACCTAAGGCGATCCTCTCTGTCAAGTACAACCGAGGCCTCACTGGCATGCACTAATTTTACTTGATTTTACCAACTTTTATTCTAATATTTTATATTTTATTTCACCTTATTCATCATGGTTTTATGCTTATAGAAGGTTTTTTTTGTTATTTTGTAGGCTATAGATGTCAAACATGAGATATAGAGTCAAAATACGCAATTTAGTGTTATTTTGAAAAATCATTCAAAAACCGGGCATGACCATGCCATAACTAATGTGGCCATACCAGTTTCAGGTGTAACAACATTGCACTTTGGCTTGAACATACTGATGGATATCCAAAACTCAGATTTACATAATGTCCTGATTATTTTTGACCTAATGATGGAGTTGGAGAGTTTGGATTCCTAATTTGGATCCTAGTGCAAATTTAACTATAAACATATATTTTTGTCATGAGAAAAATCTCTCTTGGCCTCTTCGAGGGTTAGAAATGGAGATCTGCACTCAAGAGTCATTGGAAGTGGGTAGAGCAAGGTTCGGAGAGAATTTAAGAGCTGTCCTAAATGTCTTCTTCCTCCTTTGGTATAAAACCTGTGGGGTGAGATTTTTGGTATTTTATGACTTTTGATAATCTTGTATGAGAGGAAGGAGTGATGCAACTATGGAGAAAATAATTTTATGTATGTTTTACAAGCTCTTGTGTCTTGCATAAATTCCTACATCATTTTTTGTGTTATGGTTTTCTCTATGATCCATGGTTAAATTCTTCTGCGTCTTTGTGATGTACATGATAATGGATTTATTGTGGTTTTTCCGTAATGCTTTTCCATTAAGCATTTTCTTCAAGCATTCATGGCCTTGATATTAATTAACCTCCGAACTTAATTTACACATAGTCTGGCTAACTAGGATGTTAAAATGTTTTGTGAAACTACGACCACTAACCATTGTATAAAGGATTAACTATAAAACTTTGAGGATAGACATGTTCTAGTGGAATTTTACAATCATTTTAGGGGATCAAAAAAGTTGTGCAGAATGTCATGGAGATTAAAGAAGCTTAAAATTTGTAGATTATAGGCTTCTTTTGATCTAAACATTATCATAAGGAGTACTTTCTTGATTAACAATAATCAAGTAAGAAAGCTTGTAAGAAAATCATGATCACCACGATCCCTCGATCACAAAGGCACAAACCTTATAAATCTTGAAGGGCTCACAAAATCTTTCCGCTATTTTTGTTTCTACTATCATCCCTTTTCTCTTTTTTGCTAAAACCTTAGATTTTAAGGCCCTCTTTGTGATCACACCATACTAGGCTAGCTAAATTAGTAAACTAGAGTTTATTCCAGAAACAACTGTTACACTTTGTTTATAGAATTGATATGCGGTTCTTTTTAACAACATTACTACTTGACGCATGCACTAAGGTTGTACAACCGACTCACCTAGTGGTAAGTTTTGGTGCATCACTCACCTCTTGGGAATACGTAATGGCTCAATTTCCCTAAGATTGCTCTCAGATTCAAACTTTATGAAGTAAACAAGCAATGCATGTTGACTTAATCATATAGATAAGTTTGTTAGGACTAGGTGAAGTGCTAAGAAGAATCATGAAAGAATTTGTTTGACCCTAGCATGAAATCATAGGGTTTGAATGTGTATTGCGGGCACTCTATAAATCATTGGTGAGGATGATGGAGCACCATTTGATCTGCGCTATTTTAAAAGGACACCACTGATCTAGCCAAGAAAAAAGATTGTGCTAAGTGTAGCAGCAAATCAATGGACACCTCAACTCTTGTGTGGGAAGTGTCGCGAATTGGTTGCAATCTCCTCAATCAATGTGTAGGCCTCGTTAAAAGGTTTTGACATAAGAAATCCTCCTGCTGCGACATCAATGATGAACCTAGGGGTTCTACCAACCTATTATAGAAAGTTTGAATTATTGACCAAATAAGTAACACATGTTTGGGACACTTCTTAAAGAGTTCCTTAAACCCTTCTACTACTTCATTTATTGATTCCCCATCAAATTCACTGAAAGAGATAATGTTGTTCCTAAGTCTTTGTCATTTTAGATGATGGGACGTATTTTCTTAAGAATCTATGGATCAATTCATTCTAAGTTGCGATAAACCCGAGAGATAAGGAATTTGGTCACGTTTTAGCTTTATCCCTTACTGAAAAAGAAAAAAAGCCTCAACCTAACAACATCACTGAAGATACTATTATAGCAAAATGCGGCATATATTTCATGAAAGCTCACTAAATGGAGATTAAAATCTTCCATGGGTGTCCCACAAAACTGTTTATTTTGAATCATCTGAATGATTGTAGGTTTTAATTTGAATGAGTTCTCTTATACGACAGGGGTATTGGCACTTAGATAATTTAATCTACTATAGGGTTTGTGAATTCCCTAAGTGGTCCATGCATTCCATTAGGTATGGGAGCATTATTTTTAACTTGGGGGATATGTGTCATCTCTCATGTTTTTTTTTTAAATATTTTTATTTTTTTATAATTTTACTATTTTTTCCTAGTTTAGAGTCATAGTGTTTAAGGTCTGAAGGTCTAGACCTACATGTGCACTATTAAGTCAACTAGTGAAGTGCTTCTAAACTATAATTTTGAATAAGTCACACACACAATCAACTTAAAATAAATAAGCAAAATAAATGTACAAAGATGAAATTGTTATTATTCACAAACTTTTTCATAAAAAAGTAACAATTAATTAACACAAGTGAATGAATGAACACTAAAAAAAGAAACAAACAACAAGTTGTTTTTGGATTTTTATAGAAGTACAAGAAACAAAAACTAATATGCAAAGGACAATGCAACACTATGGTTTTCAAGTCTAGATCCTAATGGTTTGACTAAAATTTTTCTAACTTGCACTTTAACATCATTGCCTAAAATGGTGCCAAAAACTTGAAACGAAAAAAGTGTGGTGAAACACTGAAAACTCATGCAAGTATACATGTCATATAAGTAATATGCAGAATTAAAATTCCTACATTAATCCTACATGGAATGGAAATAAATTCTAATGTAAAAAATTTCTAGTCAATTGAAATAGAATCTAGCTTGAATGTTAAAAAATTGATTTTATGTAATGTAACTATCTTAAATTTTTTGAAAGTGGAATGATACAATCTAGTTTTCAAGAGAGTTGTCAAGTGCAAGAGAATTCTCCTTTGATTTTTTCTTGCAAAATTCATGAATTAAAACAGTGATTCAAAATAAAAAGGACAAATAGGGGCACACTCTTCCTTATTTTCTTCAGAGCATCTATGAAAAATTTGCTCTCACTAGTTTAGTCCTCTAAATCTATTGAAAATCCAAAGCTAAACATCTCGCTATAAGTTTGCACAAATTTTGAGGCAATATCACTATTTCCCCAAATTTTATAGGTTAACCTGTTCATTACACTAGGTATCCTTTAGATATTAATGTTCATGAAAAACATTGACTTTTATTACGACCAAGAAGAAAGCAAATTAAGCTTTAAAGGTTAACTCAAGTCTTTATAGAAATTCTAAAGAAAATCACATAATCTACCTAATTCTATCATAACCACAAATCCCTTGCAAAGGAGAAAAGAGGAATTACTCACTACACGCTTGAACATATCAAAAAAATCATTATATTAGAACATAAATCATACACAAAACTCTATAGATGAAATCCAATTTTTTTTAAAAAAAGAACTTCAAGTACTTTTCTCCTTCTTATTTTAAATAGGACTATGATGCACATGTAGCAAGTTTTACACTCGTAATCTTTCAATCCCTCTCCTCCCTTACCTCAATATAACTTTGAAGAACTTCTTTGACTTCTCTTGCAGTCCTTCATGCTTTGAACGTGGTATAAAAGTCCTCTCTTTGTTTAATTAAGCACTCTTTATAGTTTCTCCAGAAAAAAATGCATATGAACTAGGAAAACAGCCAAATTGTTTGAACTAGATCCTAAGATTTGGTTTTTGGCTCCTAGGCATTGTTCATCAGTATTTGGCATTACTGCCACGGTGCATGCCTTTTGCCTTCCTAGGATGAATTTCTGGGACATTGGTTTTTGTTCTAGGCACATAAGCGCCCATAATTGGTAACTGGGCTTCTCTTTAATTGTCCCCTATCACCTAAGCACCCAAGAATCCTATGTGCTAGGGCTGATGTGCAGGCACCCATGTTTTGAAAGAGGGTGCACAAGCAACATGGTTTGAATACTTTTCATCTCATTTGCTTCCCAAAAAGTCTAATCACCTGTTCATTACATTTACAATCATAAATATCATGAAAAGCATAAAAGATACATAAATGAAGATAAAAAATATCTTTAAAAGAACATGTTTATTTGTTGCACATAAATGTTGTTGTGTGTATCTATGAACTTGTCAATATGATGTTGAAAGTCAGTATATAAGCTCCATTCAAAGTCAAACTAGGTGGCTTTGCTTCATTATGGAAGCAAAGATAGATAGATAATAACTGAGTGAAATGACAATTAAGCATTAAAAGAATTTTCTAAGATCTCATTTCACGTTCAAAAGGAGAACAATGTCATAATGACCAAAGAGTGGCATTAAGACAACAAGGCAAGCTACAACCCTACTCTCAAAGAAGAACTCATAAATAACATGACCATGATAACAAAACAGAGAAAACTAACCTTAGAACTATCTAACAAGAGCTTGAACTAATTTTTTTAACATTAAAAACTATGGTTTTCCTATAAAAGAAAACACAAAATAGAGAGAAATCTCACATACATGATGGTTGGATGACATCCTACACTTGGAAGTCTTAATGATCGCTTCATCGACTCCCGTGATCACCACAAACTACAACAATTACATTTGAGACCTCACCAAAATGGAGAGGGGTGGCAAGACAAGAGAAAAGAACATAGTCTTATAGCTAGGCGATAGGAAGAACTATGATCTAGAAGCTTTAAAAAGCTTAACGAGTGCTCATACAAGAAATTCAACCATCTCGGTCAGCTAAATCACTCAATATCCAAACACCAACAACCACCCCAACAATCTAACATCTAGGTTCCATGATCTCCTCCTTGCATGATAATCACCATCTTTAGTTTAAAAAATTAATCACTCAATATCCAAACACCAACAACCACCCCAATAATCTAACATCTAGGTTCCATGATCTCCTCCTTCCATGATAATCACCATCTTTAGTTTAAAAACTCTGTTGTAAGAAGAAGGGCTTAGGGATGAAGTGTGGTGGGAAACTCAAAAATAACTTGAGAAGAACACTAACCACTCAAAAATGGAGAAAAAACTCTTAGTTGGCACCCTTGAGAGCTCAAGGGGTGGCTAAATTAAAAAATTTCAACTTTCGGGGTAGAATTAGAATGCCTTATTTATAGAAAAAAGGTCAGTTTATCACCATGAAATTAGATGATGAGCCACAACACTTCAATCGAGATAATAGGCTATAAAAATTAAAGCTTGACATGGGTCAAATAAAGTGTTGTAACTCAGCATGAGGCACCAGGGCACCACTGACATGGAGTATGCCATGTTTAGTAAGCCGTCATAATGGCTGTCTAATTGCAACCCGCCTTCAGGACCTAGATTTTAGGGATTTACGGTGCTAGGCATGGAACTGCAACATTAATGACATCTTTCAAGCCACATCATTACTCGCAATGGTGTCCGTCCAATCAAAGGAGCCTAAAAATATCAGGGTACTGAACCCAGTGGCACGATGATTAAGTGAAAAACACCATGAAAAAACATATTAGGTCCCAACAAAAAAAAGTAGATTTTTATCATCGTTATGCCTTCAATAGTGTAGTGACCTCAACACAACAACAATAAAACATGTCATCTACATGAATACTTTTTCTCTATTGTGTTTTATTGAGTGTCATATTTTATTTAATTCTAACATATTAAGATTATTTTTTAAACATTATACTCAAGTATTTGTATTTCTACCTTTGCCATTCTTAACATAAGTCAATTCTAAAACAACTACTCTCTTAACAAGATCATTAGAGGATCAATGTTTAATGTAACCAAAACTTCTAAGAAACAACTACTCTCTTAACAAGATCATTAGAGGATCGATGTTTAATGTAACCAAAACTTCTATGACTCTTTCTAATCTTGTCAGCCACTGGAGCTACACCAATCCTATCATGAATTTATAAATTTTTCATTTTGTTTTTAAGTGTCAAGCCACTCATCCACCTAAGCATTCTCATCTCAGCAACACTTAACTTTGTTTTATGTTTCTCTTTTAGAGGCCAACATTCTATGCAGTAGAGCATTGTAGATATCACCAAAATCATATAAAATTTTCCTTTAAGTCTAAGTGGCACATTTCTATCACACAATAGGCCTGATACATTCCTCCACTTGAACCTACTTACTTGAATTCTTCAAATAATGCCCCATAAATATGACCATGTCTTTGAACAATACACCCGAGATACTTAAAATGTTCACATCTTCTAAGAATTTGATCAACCATAATTGCAACTCTGCCACTAAAGCTACTACTACTACTAAAATTACATTCCATATATTAAAATTTAGATCTACTCAAATGAAGGCCTTTAGAATCCATTTTATACCTCCATAATTTAAGTTTTTCTTCTCTAGTCTTACCCACTAGAAGGATATCATCAGCAAAAAAGCATACACCTAGGTACATTCTCCTGTAAATGTTGAGTAAGAGCATCCATAACTAAAGCAAAAGATATGAGTTTAAATTTTATACTTGATATAATCTAACTGAAATAGGAAGATACTTGGTTAATCCTCATTCTGTTTAAACACAAGTAATAGCTCTACTATACATATCCTTAATGAATAAAATATAAGCTATATCAACACTTTTCTTCTCTAAAACTATCCAAAAGACTTCTCGTGGAATCTTATCATAAGCTTTTTCAAAATCAATAAAAATCATATGTAGATCCTCCTTACTCTCTATGCACTTCTCTATCAAATCTCTTTATAAATGCACAACTTCCATAGTACCTGCTTGACATAAACCCAAATTGATTATGAGAAAAATTTCTATCATATATTAACCTATGTTCAATTACCCTCTCCTAAAATTGTAAACTAAGTCACATGAAGATAATTCCTCTATAATTTGTACACTCTTGTACATCCCCTTTATTCTTAAAAAGAGGGACCAAAATAATCTTTTCCACTGCTCAGGCATCCTTTTAGTTTTAAAAATAATATTAAAGTTTTTAGTAAGCTAAGAAACTTCCAAATCTCCTAAATATTTCTAAACTTCATTTGGGAAGTCATCAAGTCCTAAAGATTTTCTACCTTTGGTTTTCCTTAAAGCCTCCTCAACTTCCATTTAATAATGCAATGATAAAAAAAAATTTATAATATATCAATGATAACAAGTTCACTAAGGTTGATTGTATTTTCAGAAATTTCATTAAAAAGTTTATCAAAATAGCTCACACACTTAATTTGAATATCTTCCTATATGAATTTTTTTTTAATTTCATCTTTAATACACTTTTCTTGAACTAAATTCTCACTTTTCTCTTTGTTTAGCTAGTTTATACATTTTTTTCCTCTTTAGTATATAATCTATTTTAAAAGAAAACTATAATTTGAATTTTTAGCGTCACCAATTGTTCTCTTAGACTCCCTACAGACCACCTTATATTTTTTTTAGTTCTCTAGGCTTTTACCCTTAAACCAAATTTTATAATATAACTTCTAATATTTTATCTTCTCTTACACATTATTATTTCACCATCAACTTTTTTATTCATTAAAATTTTTTCTTTTGATTCTCCAAGTACATCTTTTACCACTTGTCTAATAATGTTTGTTACTTTATCCCTGATAGAATTAGCTTCTTCATGAATATTTCAAATCTTAAAATCTTGAATTTTTCTCAAAAATATAATTTTATTTATATTTTTTAGGTGCCCCAATCTAATTCTATAATAATGTTTCATTTTATTCTTTTTATTACAACTCCTCATCTTAAAATACATAACTAATCATTGATGTTGATTACTTAAATTTTTCACTTGTAATGACATTACAATATTTATATTCTTGATGATCTCTTTGCTCAAAAGAAAATAATCAATTTTCATTTTATTATATCTATTTTTATAAGTAATAAGATATTCATCACTTTTCTTAAATAAAGTATTAACAATAATGAAATAATATCAAAAAGCAAAATATAATAAATATCAACCTTTTCATTAATCACTCCAAAATTGTAGCTATCATGAATATTTCTAAAATAATCTGCCAATTTACCAACTAGTCCATTTAAATTTCTTCAAATTAAAATTATTCTTCAATAAGTATCATTTGTATTAATTCTTATAATCCATTTTAGATTTTTTCTTTTGAACTTATATCTAAACCTACTTGAGGAGCATTCAAACTTAAAACATGAAATAACTTTGTATCAAAAATAATCTTTAAGACTATAATTTTATCTCCATTTCTAGTAATTTTTACAACATTATCTTTCAAACTTTTATTTATAAATACACCTTCAACATTTCTACTATGACTCCTACCTGAATATCAAAATTTAAAACTTAAGCTATCAATCTCGTTAAACTTTTCTCTAACCCTTTTAGTTTATTGAATACATAAGATGTTTATCTTCTTATTAACCATAATATCTATTAATTCTAATATTTTACCTGTGAGTGTGCCAATATTCCATGTTCCAATCCCAATACTAGTTTCTTGGACTAGCTTCTTTGTCAGCATGCATCGTAATGTGAGAACCGTTACTTATTGAAAACTACACTCGGGCTCCAATATAGTGGTTCTTGCATATTTTTCACTGTATTCAGGCCATACAGTATATCACTTTAAGGGGACACCCTAATATCTACAAAAGGATTTAGAGTCAGGCAAAAATGGCACCAACCGATTGTTGCATATTTTAGCAAAATGAATACAATAAATTCATGAATTAAATAATTTTGTAGAGATTAAAGACATACTTCACAAATGCTATGAGCAATGGGCTAAAGAGCTTTTTACTATGGGCTTATTAACTGTAAAATACTCTGGGTTTACTGCTCTCATTTAGAACTTTTACTGGAGAAAATTCTTATAATTTTTTATGTGATGTGAAGGTTATAATTTCTATTAAAATTGGTGTTCTAAGTTCCTGAGTTCAAATTTCTGATGCTTTCAATAATGAAGAGAAACTCCATATCCTTTTAGTCTTCTTATGAATGTGCATAACATAACCTCATTTAGAAGCACTCTTCATTGCCCAATTATTGTCTCTCATTTCTAATCCTTTAA